>NC_142861.1:6972196-7275227 GCF_061612785.1 Hesperophylax consimilis | reverse complement strand
GCCACTCAACCCATCAAAGGCAGTCGGTAAAGCAATGTTACTTCTCGACCTCGTGTTGTCCGCATTCTGCCGGTAAGTGCAGCCAGAGATAAGCCTCAAATCAGTACCCACTGCCCCCACGCCAGAAGATGCGCCATTGTAAATATTATTATTAATATAACAAACCAAGAAAGATAGGGAAACAGACACACTCGCTGGACCACTTTCCTTTTTGTCTCTTCCTGGAGTTTACTAAGTTTTCAAATGGGAAAGACGAGTGATTGCACAAGACAAGGCAAGTTTAAAAAAATCAGGAGTGATTGAAATCCAAACTTGTTCCCAAAGTTTAATTGGATGGATAGCGAATGGAAGAAGCGTAAATAATTGGGCATAACAAATTCAAAGAGAAAAGGTAATAACGATGGCTTAGAGTTAGTTTTAATATCGTACCTCCATAAAACATAATATTAAGAAAACTGAATTTGAAGATTTGCAAACAAACATTAGATTTCCTGTTATAAAGCAAGTTTTCAGTTACATATTACAGTCTCCGTGTCTTATTTAAATATAATTGTTAAGGAGATGAAAAATCTGTGCTCATAAAAACATTGCCTGAAGGACTTAAAAATTTTTTAATATGTTTCTATCTTTGGGTTGATTGGATTAGGAGATATTTGAACCCATACAAATTTAGACGATCTTTCTTTTATCATTAAAAAAGAAGATAAGACTCGGAAAATAAAAAGATAACGGTCTCAACTAGGAATCAAACTCAAGATCTCTGTCTTACAGGGTCAGCGCCTTACCTACTCAACCACCGGGACATAATTATCAAACGTCATATTTGTCGATATCATATTTCAAATTTCAAAAGTTATTGTTTTATTTCAATTACAATATTTTAATTCTAAACCATCGATAAGTTACTTGATCATGTTATTACTTTAGAGTCACGTGGGGTAACCGTGCGCAATTTTTACATTGGGATTTTTGTATTAAAAAGCCTTAGGTACTTTACTCATTTTTTTTGTTTATTAATATGATCGATTATTAAGGCATCTCAAACAACCATGAAAACCTCATGTGGTTCATAAATCAAACAGTTATATAAAAAAGTTTACATGCATGTCGATTGCGTACACTTACCCCGTGTGCGGGGTAAGTATACGCATACCGTAGGGTAAGTGTTCGCACCGCAAAGAGTTACCCCCCATTGCAATTATCAAACTTAAATTGCCCCTTATCGTAGTCTGCGCAGTTCTCATGCCACCATGCTTTACACACAATACATTCTATCCAATCTTCTGTTGGTGGATCTCGATATTTCTCCTTGCGTTGTGGGCAAAAATAGTCCTTAGAAGCCTGTTTTGTGCGCTCTTTATTTATTTATTTATTGGATGATTTGTATAGCGCCGCTTTTGTGAGATATCACCTCAGGGGCGCTTATATATTTATGCACGCTGGAATCTCCCGCCTTACGCTTTGTGGTGTGAATTTCTTGAAAAGAGGTGGTCGTCTGATTTCTATGGTTTTAAATATTGGTTTTCGGACAATTTTTGCATCTGCATCTGTCTAATTATGCTGAAGTTTCTTTTTATAGGGACTTAAGATAATTATTTCAGACTTGCAAGTATTTTTCAGTTTGCGTAAAACCGCCGAACTTGAACAACGTTAAACCCAATAGCTCTCGCAATACTTGTGGGAGTAGTCTGTCTTAAAGCTAAAACAGGGTTATGTTTTAGAAATCCATACACCCAATCCTTGCCAGCCATTTTTATAATGTTGTCAAATCTGTTCTCGATCTTGTTGATTTCAGCATACTCGTAAACAATTTTTCTCATTATCTGCATAGTCAGGCCGTAGAACATTTCGTCAGTTTTTTTACAATAATCTACGATTTCGGCCTGAAAATAAATGAATAATTATTAGATCAATAGTTTCACAAAAAAAATGATATCTGCACGATAAATTGAGTATCTATTTATCTAAAAATCTACCTCTTTATCTGGTGTAAATGTGGGACGATATCTCCCCATTGAAGTTGCTATTAATTTTAGTTTTAGGCGTTTACGCAGAGTGGCTTCACTGATCCCAACAATATCTGCACCAGCCCGCTGACTCTTCCCCTCTTTCATAAGCCTTTTTGCAGTTTCTTTTTGCTATTTAGTTCAAACTGACCTCTCCTGGTGCTTTCTCACGTACACACGTGGCATATTTCACTGGAAAAAAATAACGAGAGTTGAAATATTATTCTATTAAATCAATTTAATCTATCGGGGTAAGTGTTCGCACTCGTCCAACTGCGAACGCTTACCCCAGCACACTTACCCCATCACACCAAAATTCAATAATCTTTAAAAATCAGATTAGTGGTTATCTTTATTAGAATTATCACTTTGCACCCGTCTAACTAACAATATTTCACTAAAAATTATCGTAGACCACGTCGCTCTAACACAGCTGGTTACACAATAGCACACATCGGTAACAGAGATGAAAAATTTAAGAAAAGCACGAAAAAAAGTAATTTACCTACCAGTTTTTATTGACAAATCAGCATCCACTGTACACATGTCCTGCTTCGGCGCGATCCAGAAGGCTACTGAATTAAGGAACGCGCAGGCGCTTAACAGGCACAATCTTGTCGGAAACATCACTGCGAACACTTACACTCCGCGTACGGTTACCCCACGTGACTCTACTATAAATTACTTTATGTTTATGGATACTTTGTGTTTGTGGTTACTTTATGTTTTTCGTAACTTTATAATAATAAATTTATTTCACATAAAAAATCATACAATAAAACATGCGGAAACTTTGACTAGCCAACTAGGAATGGAACCTGTTTTAGGCCAGTCAAATTGACAAGTTTAGTTCATATCATGTTTATATTATGTTTGTGGTTACTTTATATTTGTGATTACTTTATGTTTGCTTCACTCAAATGTATATTCAACGTTCATTTTCAAGTTCTGTGAAAGATTTTTTCAAGTTCTGTTTTTATTTCAGTTTTTTCAAGCAACTAGCCTACAATGATATAGTAACAGAACTTGAATAGGACTTTCACAGAACCCGAAAATGAACGTTGAAATTTGATGAATTGTTCAAATTCTCCGAAGCAACCCGTCCTTAGTCTTGGTGAGCTTGATTTTTAAAGAAAAAACATAATTTATATAGAGTGAGATGCAATAAATATATAAATAAATATTCAGTAAGAAATTGGGAAATCATAGGCAGATTGTACGAAAAAAAGTTAATCATTCTAGTGCATCCATTAGTTATATTTCCAAAAAAACACAATCCGTCTATCACCGCAATATTTCCTTCAAGGAAGCGATTCACCGTGCGATGCTATCAGTAATGACCTGCCCACGAAGCTATGACTCAAACAGTCATAACTCATAACCCATAACTGCACAATATTCTAGTGATATATGAAGTGAAGTTGTGTTCGGATCCCTCGAGGAAGTGAACACCGACATGTCGTAATAAATAACGATAAGAACTATCACTTTGATCATGCCAATAACTTAATTACAGTCTGAAGCAAAAGGTTAAACGATTTCGACCATAGTTTTAGAGTATACTAGATGGGACCCCTAGTCAAGTTATAATATAATATATCTGATTTGTTGATAACAGCTCGTAACGTTCGTAACAGCCATAGCCTTATTCCTGATATAATTTAAAAAAAAAGAGTTATATGTTCCCGACAGAGTTACATGTTCCCGACAGAGCACACAGGCACATGATTAAAAAAAAAAGAGTTATAAGTTTTTTTTGTTATTTGTTTTTGGGGTGTTATGCCGTGTTGCGCTAACTTCTTCTTTAGCCAACGTTTCGGACAGCATTGCAGTGTCCATCATCAGGGCAGATGTGTTATTAAATGTGAGCTTATGTATAGGGTTGTGATACCGTGTTGCCAGCTCCAACCCTCTGAGCTAACATTAACGACATAATTTTTTTTATTTAAAGTGGTTTTCTTCGTTTATCTCTGGTTTAGCCGTCAATTACCGGATACCAAGAACTATTGAGCTTAGCTCCATCGTCTCTATTAATGTTTAGGGGATTTTTATGAATTTCAATGGCCTCCGTAATCAGCCGTGCTCTATAAGTTTTGGGTCTCCCCAGGAACAAATCCAAAGTAATGCCCGGTGTCAATCAAATGCTCAGCAATTGTCGATTTGTCAGGGTGGCCGAGTTTACAAGCTCTGAAGTGTTCTGAAATCCTTTTGGAGATAGTCCGTTCTGTCTGGCCTACATAAACCTTGTCACATCCGGAACAGCTGAGTTTATACACTCCATCTGTTTCCAGAGGAAACTTATTCTTTGCAGACCTCAGTAAGTCCTGTATCTTTGTTGTTGTTCCAAAGACAGTCTTGATACTTTCCTTTCTCAATAGCCTGGCAATTCTGTCTGTCACATTGTGCACATAAGGCAGGAAGGCACAGCCTTTCGACTCTTGTTCAAGAGTTCAAGAATTATAAGAGTTATAATTTAAAAAAAAGAGTTATATGTTCCCGACAGAGCATACAGGCAAATGATTTTTTTTATCACAAAATTCAGAACTAACCAACCATTAAATTCTTCATTCTACCATAGAAACATATTAACTGCTTACTGAGATTTAAAGTCAATGAATCGTTTGGCAAACTTGTCAAAATACTCCAAAAATCGTTCTAGTGGAAAACTTCTTCACGTCCTTAACAATTAGAGTCCTAACTACCCGAATAACGCCAGAGGGAATATGATATTTTCAACTCGGGGTTGTTGTAATATTGAAGGCAATAGGGTACGAAAAAATATGAAAAAGAAGAAGGTTAGGAGGTCCCTGGCTATTTAGATGTGGTCACTAAACACGGTTGACAGAGATTTCACATAAATATACGTTAAAGTTGTTTAGAAGGAAACAACAAACAAAATTTGTTATTACCTGTGGATTCAATTTGGTCGCTTTCTGGAACAGCTAAAATGGTCGCATAAAAATCGTTGTGTCTCCCTTAGAAATATTAACTTTTTTTTATTTTTATAGTGAATACCTCACAAGAGTCCCAACTGCTCCCGTCTGGAGCCAGTGAGACTATGGCATCCCCAATTGGGGGATGTTGTGAGGCTGAAGGTAAGTGGGGGAAGGGAAAGAGGAAGGTGGGGAAGTACCTGGCTATTCAGATCTAGTCACTAAACACGGCTAAAGCCATTTGGAGCAACGTTTCAATTCTGAATGGTGGTCTTACACCAGGGCGATACTGGTAGTATCTTCCACTCTGGAACGTGCCGCAAATATACTACATATTATTTTAATTAATTAATTGTGAAATAACACAAATTAATCAAATAAAATTTATTTGCGCACGCCGGGTTCGAACCCGCGACCTTCGGAATGGCAGTCCAATGCGTTACCGCTGGACTATGCCGGCCGTCAAAACGGTGTTAGAAAGAGAAAACATCAAGCTTTATATTCAAATATAGAAGATAACCACAAAATAATTAAAATATACACTTCTATGAAACCAAAGCTTCCGACCGCAATTTGAGAAAAATTTATGAAATTTTGTTAATTTTTAAATAATTATTTTGATATGTAACGACAAAAATGAGGTAGCCATAATATTTATAGCCCATTAATCTGATAAAATACGTGTTTTGTTATTGTATCAGTAATTTTAGTTCAGCGTTTGAAATATAAAACGCAAGGATAACTTCGTTTGTTTGATTTAAAAAAAAAAAAATTTCAATAATTATTTATAATAACAAAATTTAAATGAATTTTTTATCACCTTTTAAATACATTTATTAGTTTTCGTATAGATTTAGAAAGAAAGAATTTATTTGGATTTTATTGAGAAGATGAAATACACACAAATTCTCTGAATTATTGACAGCATCTTTAAGATATATAACGGCAAATATGCCAGAGGCCTGAAGGGAAGAGAAAAAAAATAAGCTAGACAAAGACCACGTAGTTTAGAAAGGAAATAATGATCTGTAAATCATTCACAAACATATTTTTAAAACTAAAACTGTCTAATGCAATCCATGCCAATGTATTTGGCAAAAAATAATACTTTACGAAGTGTGGATTTGGGAACGAAGAAAACAATGAATTACACTATAAGATCATTAGATACATTGTTTTAGCATTGAGAAATTATGTATAATCGATCAATTTTATTATAGTCTGTCATCGCATCTTGATAGTGTAAATATTATTACTTTTTTGTTCTTGAAATTTAATACGCCCATATTTTTTGCAATGCATTAAGAAAGGGAAAAAAACACGATATTCGAATTAAATTCTGTTTTTTATGATTATCAATGAGATTAATAAAACTGTTGTTTTTTTAAAGATTGAGCAGTCAAATAAAATGAATTTGTTTATTAATTGTGTTTAATGGGCTTCAATACCAGATAAAAATACAATAAATAAAAAAAAACTTATTATATTGTTAATAGTGTTTAATTTGTAGAACTCCATTTAAAAAAAATTGAAAGTAAATCAAATGTAGTAATGCGGTATAACCACAGTTTGATAATGGCGTTGAAAGCCGAAACAGCTATCACGATAACGAAAAGTAAAATACTTGCAGAACATACATAATATTTTTTTAATTAAAAAAAATCTCTAATCAATCAATATTAACGTAAATCAAAGTTGATTAAATAGAATTTTTATTAGTTGCGTGTCAGTAACTCTGGTTCAATGAACTCTACAACTCGGATTTACTTTTAATTTAAATGTCATCATTTTCAGAAATGGAATAGTTTATTTAGACAATTCCGACAAGCGATTAAGTACCTACCCATAATGTAATATTTTTAACAGAAAATTATTTTAATTGACCTTTGAAAACTGGAACTGATTTGTGAAGAATTCAGACTGTATGCTAGAATACCTAAAAATTCAACACAAAATGGCAACAACTATAAACATGCACAATTCAACGGAACGAAATTTCATTGCAATAATGTTATTTTCTTAATTTAGAGGGTTTATTCTATAGGTCTGTATAGTTGATTCACAAACAAAAAATGGACCATTTCTTTTTAACCCTTTATCTTCGACCAACTGCAATAGTAGTCCAGTGTTAGTTTAACAGCTTATGAACTTCAAGTGCAGTGGATAGTAAGATTAAGACAGTTTTAATCTACAGCGTTATACTCCAAAAAAATTTGGCAGTGTGGATTATTAAAGCAGGTATTTATTTCATGTAAATACAATGTGAACATCACATAAGATTCTAACCTACTTCGAGGTCAGTAGGACTAAAGTATCCCGAATTGGGCTACTTTGCAAGGCTTAAAAGAGCAGGGAAGAGAAGGAGATGGGGAAGATGAAGTTTGGAATGTACCTATCTATTCAATTTTTTTAAAAAGAAAGATAAACATTCCCGAATTCCGAATAACTAGACAATATCGCATTGAACTCAAGAAGCTGCAACGCCTGTGTTGGGAGCCCCACGCGTTCCCAACTCAGCCACCAAAAGGTTACCAAACACGGCTAAAGCCACTTCAAGCGAGGTTTTGATTTTGAACGGTGGTCTTTACAAGAGCAATATTGAAAGTATCTTCCACTCTTTTACTGAGTTCTGTAACCTTTTGATTTAGACAGAGATAAATTATCACTTTGATGAAAAATTATTATAAAAAAATACTGTTATGTCAAAGTTTAACAAAATGTGATCATTTTTATTTTTCGGAATAACTTTATAGATTAAAACCTCAAATTGTAATATTTAATTATTGAAGACAATATTAGCGATTTCTAAACGAAAATCAGAAACAGAAAAATCAGAAAAGGATACGGTCACATCTAGGACTCAAAGCCAGGACCCTTGTCTTTCCGGGACACCGCTCTACCAACTGAGCTAATTGGACCCTATCCCCCTCGGTCATTTTTAACTGTATCATACTTCGAATAAGAACTACCAACAACTGGTAGAGCGGTGTCCCGGAAAGACAAGGGTCCTAGGTTTGAGTCCTAGATGTGACCGTAACCTTTTCTGATTTTTCTGTTTCAGATTTTCGTTCAGAAATCGCTAATATTGTCTTCAATAATTAAAATGTGATCATTTTAAAAAGGCGTCCCTATTACACAATCAATTATTCAAATTGGAAATAAGTATTTAATATACATGACCTTGGAGGAATAATGTACATTTACTCCAAGTACATGACCATACATCCAAGTATTACTTTGCAAACTTCGGTTTGTCCAAGGGAAAACGACAAGTGTGTGCGCGAACAATATTTATCTTTAGCGCCTTCTGTAAATACGTCAATATTGATTATTTGTTCGACGTTCATTGACTTGCTTGTTTACTTTTAACACGCCTTTAAATGGCTAGCAAACATGCGTTCCCATGTGGGGACACTGTGTTACACCACATTATTTTATCCAATTTGATATGGAAATTTGATTGAGTAATTATTTTTAGTTTATTAGATAAATTGTAATGTTTTGGCAAATTAAACGAAAAGAATTTTCGTGTGCATTTTTGGAGCGCCTAATGATTTTTTTTATGCGTAATAGCTGTTTCGCTTTCATTGCATAATTCCCTGACTTGTGATGTTGATGCCACAAATTGATAGTACCTATATTCTTCTCCGAGAAATTATTATAGGTTAAAGTTACTACCCGGTTTTGCTCGAGTTGCCATTTTATTTTCATATATACCATATCGTATCTATCGTGGTGAGTTAAAAATAGTTGCGTTGACTCCAGACAGAAAAAGTTGTACAAAATTTCACTAAGCTAGAGCTCACGGTTTTGTTGCTTCTACTTTACAAAGATTTCCTACTAAATAGTAACAATCAGCTTGTTTGACCAAAACCTCCTAGATCACAAGGCCGGGACACCAAATCAAATCAGCATCCTAAGTTGTATGGGAACCTACAATTTTTTTTTTTTAATTCTTTAAAAAATTATCAGATTTTTTTTGTTAATTTCTTTATTGGTTTAAATAGGTACAGTTATAATGTATACATATTACAAAGTTGTTTTTTTTAAATATCAGAAAGAGTAAAGTAACACACCTTTTCTTTGAGCAAACGCTCGTGTTAAAAAGGTGGGGAAACGTAATTAATTACTATTTTAACATTGTTATTATTTTAAACAGATGTTTTATAAATAAGAATAAATTGAAAAAAAATGAATACGAAAATTTTTGTAAAATCCCATACAAGTTAAGAGGCTGCTGAGTTTCCCGGCCTTATGATCTAGGAGGTTTTGGTTTAACTTAATAAGGCACCAAGTTCTTACATACAGTCCCCAACATTACCCATCAAAGGACTGCAAATGAGTTAGCAGATAGCTAGCATAATAAATACATATATTATCCTGCCGATAATAATATATTCAACATTGTAAACCACACTTTTACATGTCAAAGTTGAATATAAACTCGATATATCGAATCTGTCGGCAAACTGCAGATTTGGTTTTTATCGACATAGAGACAGAGTTCAAAGCTGTATATTACGCCCATAAAATGTTCCGAGCCGATAATGGAAGTTGTTTATATGTGCGGACACACCAAAAGAAGTCACAGATAACTATCTTCTCCCATTTTAGTATCCAATACATGTATAACTTATGAATAAAGCAATTTGTCACCACATCATAGCTGTCAGATATCTGGATATCGATAACTTAAAAATAACGGTTCGATAGGCGTAACTACCGATGATTTTATTCCGATTTCCCGAGCACGGTCGCGCTGTTGATACACAAACCGATATTGGTAACGCAATAAAAAAAAAAGTCGACATATGCGGGCAAAATTGGAGGACTACATCTATGAATTGACATTCCGAAATATCAAACGAAGTTACAGAAACATCCTGCAGTTATGTAAAGATATTAATAAATTCGGAACTTTGAATTGAAATACTAACCTAAATATGCATTAACAGTACACATTTACTTTTTGACACTAAAATGGAAGTTCATCAGTTAATTACATCACTTTAATTATTAAAGTGATGTAAACAAAGTTATTTGTGTATTATTAAAGTGATGTAATTTAAAACTTCGAAGTCGTTTCTATAACCAAACAGTTTTTTTTTAAATAAAGGCGAAAATTTCCGGGTTACGAATAACCTGACAATATTTGAAAATCTCCTACTTCCACCACAGTAAGCGGAAAATGTTGCTTGTGTTGTGATGGAGCACTTATCCAGCCGAGGAAATGGGACCCAAACGCGATTTCAACTCAGCTACGGACCGGTCAGTGTAGCGTCATTGGCGCGAACGAATTAAACTTGCCGCCTTTACAATTTTTTTCATTTCTAAAAGCTTCGTTAGTTCGTTAATAATATAGTAATTTAGCGTAATAAATGACATTATTAAAAAAAGATGTGTAAATTGACAGATAACCGAAGCTTATCTGATATTATGGAGACCGCGCTAAAATTTGTCTATAGTCGGTCGAAATATTTGATTTCCAATCATTGACCGAACAACATTTAATGAATACGTTGTCGGGAATCAAAAGTAATCCCATGTTGAGATAAAGTGGCCACTCATAATTTAAAAAATATATTTATATAAATACCGAAATTAATGTGAAATTGTGTACACAACGATACAATGAGATGAGACAACCATGTAGGTACATTACATAAGTGCGATGATATATTTTTTCGTTTGAACGGAAGTCATCCTCTAAAGATAAGATGAAGTAATTTGCCATATACCAAAAATGAGACGTGTTCAATAAAATAAAAAAAAGGTATTGAATAATCGAACAATCTGGAACCGTTATAACAGACGAATTTTATAAAATCAGTGTAAAATATATCAATATACGTAAGTCAAAAATAGTTTCAATCAGCCCTGTAATTGTATGTGCCAGTGAGAAATAATATCTTCCGTGCAAAGTGTCAAGTCATGTGGCCTGTTGGGTTAATGGCACTTTTCTTCAAGAAAGTACAAAAAAGCTTTACGATTTCAGTTCTGTGTAAGTGTGCCCTCAGTGGGTCATCGGACCGCCGGCATCGAAGTGTACGAGTAGGTACCAATCTAAAAGTTTTTTGCGTCTGTGCTTTAAAACTTCTTGCAGTTTTTGCTGAATTAATTAAGTGAACACATCAGTTTTTTCCCATATTTCAGGGTGTTTTTTGTAAGGTTTTTCGTTCGTTTTGACTATGCTCAATGGGAAGTAGTTAGCCATTATTTCTTTTTGATGTGGGCGCTGAGAGAGGTTACCCATTTGGCGAAGCTACAGGTTCTATCGCATAGACGATTTCGGACAGGTTGTACTTAGATCATTTTCGAATTGCAGGTAATTTTCTCAATTTAAGTATTCGATCACTTACCTGAGAGCTTTTTTTATTAATTCTGTGAATTCATGGAAGAAGAGATGGAGCGTTGTTTTACCTGAAAAGGAAGAAAAAATAGTATCAGTATAATAACGTAAACAACAAACATAGAAAAATTCCTGGATATTACAATAGAATACATACTTATTATTTTTTAATGATAAACTAATGTTTGTAAGACAAGGTTTTATGCATAGCATAAAGGATAACTAATAATTATAAGCAATAATTTGTCGCCTGAAATACCAATACAATTATAAGACAAGGTTTTATGCATAGCATAAAGGATAACTAATAATTATAAGCAATAATTAGTCGCCTGAAATATCAATACAAATAGAAAATATCTCCCGAGTAAAAATAAATCCTGCCAACGGGAATTAAACCCGTGCCTTCTGATGTCAGGTGAGGTGCTCTGAGATTGTTGGAAATAAGCCGACATAGCTCAGTGGTTTCAGAGCACCTGACTGGACATCAGAAGGTGCGGGTTCAATTCCCGATGGCAGCATTTATTTTTATTTGGGAGATATTTTCAATTTGTACTGATATATCAGGCGACTAATTATTGCTTATAATTACAAATACATACATTTATTTTAGACCCGAGTTTGGGGCCAGTGGGACTATGGCATCCCCAATCAAGGTATGTTGTGAGGCTGTAGGTAATGGGAAGGAGAAGAAGATGGAAAAGAGGAAGACCTGGTCACCAAACACGGCCAAAGCCATTTCAAGTAACGTTTCAATTCTGAATGGTGGTCTTACATCAGGGAGATACTGAGAATATTTGCAACTCTGGTATTTAAACTGTAGTTAAGGTGAACCACAAAGTGGATGCTTTTTTACAAATTCATAAACAAATTTTATGGAAATATTGGACACACGACACACAATATAACATCATAACTAAAATAAACCAACTCCAAAAGAAGAACTAATGAAATGTTAGGTCACAATTAAATGCCCCTCTTAAAATCACCGAAGACTTTAATACCAGTGTTTTCAGAAGGAGGAGGTAATCTGTTAAGGTTGTACATATATCTGACATAATCCACTTTTATCAAACGCAAGATGTGTTCAATCTGGTTGCCACATTCTAATCATCTTCGTTCCTTGTTTGTTGGAAAAAGTCTTGTAGCCACTTTATGTATACAGTGACTAGTTGTTTGAACTCGCAATTAGACGCAGTTTTACATCTCTAATTGCCATCAATTATTTTATAAGACATCTGAAAACGATTGGCATTATGCTTGAAGGGGAAATCGAGTAATTAGCCGTGTCTTGTTCCCAGGAGCGGGTTAAGTTACAACGTAGTTTTGCTAGCCGAACTCTAAGGTAAAATCAACATTAATAAAAATATAAGTTTTTTGGAACATCTTCAGAAATACCTGAGTATCGATTTGTCTAATGTCTAATCTAGTTAATAACGAGATTGCAGGCTCTTAACGAATGGATTGACAGGTTTCCTGATAAACTTTAAATTAAATAAAAATCCGATTATTTGAGCATTTCGTTATTTTTTTTTATTTTTATTGTTGATACATTTTTTTTACAATATTTCAATTTAGTAATGTTGGCCTCACTGGGTTGTTTACCCGTGCTGAGGCCCCCATTTTATAATTTATGAATTTATACATTTAGAAAAAAATAAAAGAAAAGAAAAACAACATTAAAATAAAGATAAATTTAAAATAAAAAATAAAGATTAAAAATTAAAATATAATTATAACACTAAAAGAAAAATATCAAAAGAGAATGTAAATCGGCATTTATAATGATATATGTGTTTGTGCGTGTTGCGTGTTTTATATTTTTTTTTGTGTTGCGTGTATATGTTTTATTCTTTTATGTTATATATTTTATAAAGGGTTTTCCAATAAAAGGTGTTATTTTGAATATTAATTAAGGAATTAATGATTTTTTATGGCCGGAATTGGGTTATATTGATCTGGACAACGTTTACTTTCAACAAGACGGCGCTGCATGCCACACAAGCAACGAAACCATTGATCTTTTACGGGAAAAGTTTCCGGACCGTGTTATCTCTCGAAGAGGTGATCACAATTGGCCACCGAGATCTTGTAATTTAACACCTTGCGACTTCTTCCTTTGGAGCCACGTGAAAGAGAAGGTCTACGTCAATAGCCCAGCGTCGATTCAAGACCTCGAAGATGGCATTCGTGAAGCTATCGAGGACATAAGGCAGCCACTTTGCGATTTGGTTATGTAAAATTTCATGAAAAGGATATGGTCCTGTAGGCGTGGTCGTGGTAGTCATTTGACTGATGTTATTTTTCACTATTATCGGCATACCTTCCTCTTAATAAATAAATAAAAATTCGATCATTTATATTAAAAATGGCATTTTTCTTAGAATATCAAAATAACACCTCTTATTGGAAAACCCTGTATATTATAAAGACAAAAGCAGGTGCATAAGCACGTGTTCCGAAATATGAGGAATTTAGTGAAAGTTTATCAGAAAACGACCTGCAATCCCGCTTTTACCCGGATTACCAATAATATTAAGAGATTTTTTAAAAATTAGAAATAATCATTTTTCTCAGTGTGTCATTAAAAATACACAGCTTTTTCTTCCGATGTTTCGCACACAATTTTTCGCTCACATTGTCGTTTCTTTGCCAAAAAATGAACTTAGAAGTTTCCCGTAAAAACAATAAAAAGATTCAAAAAGATTTAAAAATTGTTAAACTTGCCGAAAATTGAAAACATACATTTAATTTGACAGTGAGTATATAGATTGCAGGTACGTGTAGAGATTTACAAAATGTATCTATGGAGGCCACCAAAATTGTAACCAATAAATAAATTAACAATCAAAAAGTTAGTGTCAAAACGAGAAGTTTCGTAATAAAAAAATTGTCTAACAAATCATTTTATTTTAATTACAAATTTGCAACATATATAAATCACTAAATCTTTCTTCTACAACATTTGTGCATGTCCAAAAACGTAGTAAGGCACATGCAGGTACTATATAGTGTAGTAGACACTCTCAGAATCACCTTGGTGAAAGACCACCAGCATCTAAAAGTTGCTTGCAATATAAAACAAATAAAAAAGTTTAATGAGCACAAGCCAAAAGTCTGTCCGAAAGAGGTCAGTGAAAGAACCCTAAAATCAGCTTAAAAACGACATTTAAAACGCACTTGATCAAATAAAATTAAATAACTCAACCACCTCAGCACAGCTGCCAATGAAAATGATTAAGAAAACAAAACGAAAATATTATAAATTGTTAATTTTTCTACCAAATGTAATCAAACTGTGATTTTTTAAACATTTTTATACTTAGCAACATCACATGTCGTATGTGTTTTATTATACACGGTGTCAGGAAACTCACATTACAAGTGGGAAACATACAAACAGGTAAAAAAAATAATTTTCTTCGATCTGAGCAGATTTCAACAGATAGATTCTGCCACACCTTCTCTATCACATCCTTCGCCCCCCCACTTCTTTACCCTCACAATATACCCCAATTGGGGATACTATAGTCTCGCTCCTTCGGTTAATAGATACGCGAGCAGTAGGAAACTTTTGTACGATATTCACATAAAAAAACCTATTACTTAAAACAGTATTATTTAATACCTTCTATTTTCTACTACACCTCTGGCCATTACTTATACATTTGGCTCATCTCAGAACACGCGACATATAATTAATAGATCTGACTCTAAAACCTGGGATTATATTAACTAGAAATAGCTAATTATGAAACGCACCTGACGCAGTTTGTTGCAAATCCAGTTTGTATACAATACCCCACCACTACACTATACAAAATACAAACTACACGAGACGTAGTACAACCTACAACTATAAACACGTATACTACACAGGTTTGTACACTTTTGATTAGCGTGTGAATCTATGTTCGAGTAGTAAAGTACTAGTTGGTTATTCCAAACTAAGTATTGATACATTCCGATATAATAAGTTTAATGTGGTGTCCTCCTTTCTGATATGATGTCCTGGTACTCGTTTGGGAAGCAATTATTTATATGCCTGATCTTACTAAGACCCGACGTAATGCAGCATGTTACCAAATAAGTAGAAATATCACTAGAGGAGCTAATTAGTGTGAATTTGTATAAATTTGTATGGTCAGGGGAATGCGACAATTTTAGAGGTGCGACTCAAAGCAATCATTAATTGAAACATGATCCGATAGTCAAAAGGGACACCGGCAATTTTATGTTAAATCTTGGCATGGCCGGTACCAAAATTCTTGAAAATTAAATAATTTTTTTAAAAATGTTTATAAAAAAAAATATTCGTTATTTTTTAAAATTCATATGTCAAAGCATTCAGTTTATATGTTCAGTGTTTTTCGACAGATTAAAATGGTAATGAATTTACTGGTAATGAATTAAAAATTATACTCCAAGATATTCATTGTTAAATTGCCCCATTGTTTTTTGAACACTTTGGAGTTGGGAGAGTTGACGTTTGTCTGAGTTATCTGTTATTTTAAAATGGTAGTTTTATTAAGAATATTATCTATATACTATGACAGAAGTATAAAGTATTTAGTTTTCTGATTTTAAAATCTTTTAACAGAAGTTCTGATGAATATAGAACACACTACGCCTGGGTGGGACCCAAACGCGATGTCAACTCTTTTACCGACCGGTCAATGTAACGTCATTGGCCCGAACGAATTAAACTTGCCGCGTATGCGATTTTTTTTTATTTCCAAGAGCTTCGTTAGTTCGTTAATAAGGCAGTAATTTTGCGAAATGAATGTTTTTATTACTAATTTTTGTGCTATATAATGCGGTTTTGGGTGTTTTTTATAAGTTCCATCCCATCCTTTAATGACATATTTTTATTATTGATTGGCAGAAGGAAAATGATATCATTCTGAGTAAATGTTTATTATTACATATTTCTTCAACAATCGCAAATTCGCCTTGTGGCGTCAATTTAATTTTACGAAAATAAATAAAGGGTGCTAAGATTTGGTACTAACACCGAAGCTCGCTATCGTTTTATTTATTGAAAAAAACTCCAGTGAGCAATCAAATTTTACGACGTTCTTTCCATTTCTTATTTCTATAAAAAAACCTCTGATCAATAGACACAGTATGATCTCATACGTAGCACACCTAGAGTCATACAGCTTCTATCCATTCATCATTTTCTCTCATTTCCTCTCTTCTCTTATAAGAAAATCATGACAATGTCTATAAATACTTGCTCGGGAAGAATGATGGGTTTGTTGTACTTGTAGTTGGCTATCCATTGGAGAGGCAGAGTCGATAGTTAAAACTTTATTGGTTCTTATGATATTATATGAGATGAAAACATGTTGAGAATTATACGAACGAGTTTTATTGGATTTATAACACCAGTTCACCTCTATAGGTCTAAGATTCTGAGCGATTCTCAAACTTTTACAATGTATTTGTAAAAATACACTCATTATCGCCCAGGTGAAAGACCACTATTCAAAACCAAAAAGTTGCTTGAAATGACATTAGCCGTGATTGGTGACCAGATCTAAATAGGCAGGTACTACTTCCCCCACATTCCTCTTTTCCCAGGCTGGCTTCAAGAGAACGGGTCGTTTCTTCGACTAGTTTTTGTGTAAGTCGGCTCGTTTTTGGAACGAGCTACCGGCATCTGTTTTTTCTCCTTCATATAATCCAGACCCTCAATTTTACATCGCTTCCTATAGGCATTAACTCAACACGCCTCAAAAAGCTGTCCAACCAGGTGATAACATAGATTCATTGTATTTGAACTGTACAGACGTGGAAATTCTTGTGTCAAACAAAACAAAAAATAAAAACAAAATTGAAATTGTATGTTCTTTTAGTATATTCACACAAAAGTATATTAACCCAAGACGTGTAATTTTATTTAATTTTTTTATTGGCTCGCTAACAGAATACATCACATAATTTTTAAAGTAATTTACATTTATACATGGTTAAAATGATGTTTCTAATTATAGATGAGCACAACATTCATCTCAATATTCTATGTGTAATAGTAATTGGTTAGTTACAATAACAATAAATTTTATTACAAGAATGTACATAAAAAGAAGGAGGATCGAAATCAATTATAAGGAAGAAAGATGCATAAATACTTACAAATATATTATATATGTATATATATATTTATACGCATAAATGCACACATCTAAATACACATACACATACATGCACATAAATATGTACAGACATACATAATCCTAATACACGGAGAACAATGGCCATGTTAAAAAAGCTGCAGCTTGCTAACTTCCTGATAAAATATTAGTAATTCAAAATATATCGAGAAAATGTGTTCTTTTCCGAATAGATCATGACGCCACGCTACAATATAAGTGTGTCAGTATCAATATCAGTATTTGATTAGACAGGTGTTCTATCGTCCGCATAAACATTTGCTTTTGACTGATGCTTTGTTACGAACTCTTTTAATTTAATATCGTTATAAGTTTTCGCCGTGTACTTACTAAAGATGTTTACAAGATAGCGCTACAACATACAAGCCTCACAACATATCCCAACTGGAGATGCCGTAATCCCACTGGCTCGGACCGTTGGGACTCCTGTGTGGCGTTTACAAAGCCCAGGCTTTGATAAATAAAATAACTGTTTCTTCAATTATTTACATTACTGGGGAAAAATATCATAAGAAAACTTACTGATATAAAATATTGCAAATTTGTTAAGAATATCTTCAAATAACTCGTAATCCAGTTAAAAACAGGATTGTAGGCCTTTAAATAATGAATTGATAGGTTTCCTAATAAACTTTCAGTAAAAAATGAATGTGCTGCAATTTCGTGAGTTGATACTGGCTGCTGTGTACAACCTCTGATTGAAGAGCTTTTGTTTTAAACAGCTTCTCAGATCCGTCTCCAAGGACTGAATTTCGTAAAATATTTGGAGTACGACATTAGATATAACATGACTCTTTGAGGATCTCTGCTGCATCCTATCTCAAGTCGTAAATCCCCATCAGACTGAGATTTAGCAAGCCTAACTGGCGTTTTCCTTTATTTTGCACCAACAAGATGGCACAGATATTTTAATAGGCTTCATTTCCAATACAAGACGAGACATTATTTAAGATTAATAATATGGAAATGACTGCGGCACAGTACCACTAAGTCGACATGGCTATCTAAACGGGAATGTTCGGCTTATTAGAAGGCAATGTACTGACTGTAGCCAGGTTTTACAATTAGGGACGTCTTTAAGCATCCGTGTACCCAATTTCTACCGATTTATAACAAGTTTCTCGTTAACTCCTTAAATTTTTAAATTAAAAAAAATAATTTATTTTTGAAGATAATGATATTCCCTACATAGAAAAAAATCGCAAAGTAAGCTCTAAAAATTTTTAAAAACACGTTTTGTTCTGTTATTTAAATAAATTGAGGATACTTTTTTTAACTTTTGACACCAACAGTACATAAATCAAATGAGTGATTATAATAATTCATGAAGTCTTATAAGACAATTTTTTTTGTGACATATCTGTAAAGTGATTCTTCATATGTTGTGTCTGTATGTTGCTTCTGTGAAATGTTTTCCTCATAGATTGTGTCTGCACATTGGGTTGGGTTGGGTCCATAGACATATGAATGTTAGTAGACCTGCCCTAAGTGATTAAAAGCGTATTATCCCCACTCCCCATACCGGTTCCATTGGAGCCGGCTGGGCTCGCGTATGGCCTCAAGTGAAATTTGAAAACGTGACGTCATCATTCTTGTGCGAACTATGGTCGAGGCATCATCGGTTCATTTTACGAAATAACACGTCAAAATGTTGACTTGTGATATGAAAACTTGTAAAAATAGATGTGAAAAAGAGAATAAACCCAATTGTCGTATTACATTCCATAAGTAAGCATTATTTTACTCTATTTTAAGCTTATTCACACCGTATTATATGGATCAGTTTTAGAAACATATACTATCACATCACAACGTAGCGATTCTCAAGTGTGCTCATCGTTGTTTACTGGGGTAAGTAAATTATGAAACATTTGTAAAAGTGTCTTAACTAAATACTCTGAAACTAACTACGACTCTGCAAACAGAAGAAATTTACTTTGCCAAATTTGGACTTCGCAAATTAGTTCATAACGTGGCGAGTAATTTGCGCTCCCATGTAAAAATGTCTATTCATTCAAAAGCAGATTTTACTTTTAAGAAGTAAATGGTGATATTATAATGCGAGATGCCTATTTACTGTCAGATTGATTTATTGACGAATCACAGTCAGCTTCACCCCTTTCGTTCTTCAACAGTTGATTTTACCCCTCGCCATTATCTTCTTGTCTATTAATTCCTATGTCTGTGGTTGGGTTTAATTTTTCTGTACAAAACTCTTTTTTGTTTTTTTTTTACTCTTCTATTTCAAAACTACCAATTGGCGATCCCTTAATGAGTTTGATAACTCATGGGAGTGCAACATCGTTTATTGTATGTTTAAAAAAAAAAAATTAAAAAAAAATTAAAAAAAATTAAAAAAATATAAAATTCACAAGGTATCATTAAAAGTAACTAAAGCATTTGTCGAGAGATTTTTGCTCTATTTCAAACGAGTCGTATTTTATTAAATATTTTCACCATTTTAGATGAATTAGTATCGTTTTTTTTAATATAAACGCGCTCCCTCTAACATTAGTATTTACATAAAATCTCTCTTTCAAAGCCATCTTTTACCGCTTACTGACGGGGCCTTAAAGATTGAGCGGTTTCAAATTTTTACATCTAACCGGTCAATAATCGATGACTGACATAATCTGAAGTAATTATTTCATTGACTTAATCATGCTTCGTGTCTCTGGAACATTCCTGACTTCTTTTTATATCTACTTACACGTCATTTATCCTCATATATTCTTCTTCCTTCAATCTATTCTGCCTGTCCGAACAATTACTGCGTTTTTCCTAATGCACCATTACAGCAAAATTAGCAATTCACGCTTCAAAGATTTGATAATTATTTTAATCATGAACTACATTTAGTGAGGCGGGTTTCGGTACCGCCGTACGGGAAACATTTATTGGAAAACCAACACTTCTGTCATAGGTTTGGTGATTTAGCAAGGGTGCCCGGGTTCATATGATGAGGTTTGTTCAGGATGACCAGCTACGTGGAATGCCAGATCGGGAGAGGCTGGTTTGGGAATACTCTTTGACCACTCCAACCGGTCTCTCTTGATCCATCCGCCACAGCGGGAGAGATAAATCATTCGTCCAGCACTCCTGGATACGCTGATCCCGATATTCCTACCCAACCCTCATACCCTTTTCCTTCCCAGAACAGCCTCCCCTTAATTTCCTTAAAATACCCTACACACACCATCCCTGATGCCGTAGGCTCTGAGAAAAATACTATCCCCAGGGCCTCCTATGTGGAGTTAACCAGGTTCGGTTTAAACAGATTTAGAAGCCCTAATTTTACCGTAGATATTTTATTTTTATTTAAGTACATAAAACAGGCATGGTGCCCAAGAATTTACATACATGGATGTTTAAATACATAATAATAACAAAATCTTAAAGTCTCCATCTTACAAAATTCACATTAACAACATTGAGCGAACACAAAAAAATTTCTACGTTTTATAAATTTTAAATTAAATATCCCTGTCGAAGACTTAAAATACAATTTTTTATTAAATACTCTAAAAATACATACATTAGAAGATAGACGTAAAATAAACGATTTAACGTTCTTATTCAAAATACTTAACTCTAAATTCGACTGTTGTGAACTCCTGCAACTTATAAACATACACACATCCACAGTAACAACACGACCAAATACAATATTCTACAGCAGGACACATAAGCGTAACTACATTGCCCACTCTCTGATACAACGACTTCATACCATGGGAAATCATTACTTGGGTGATGTTGACATATTCAATACCAACTTGGCAAGTTTTGTGGATCATTTAAAACATTTATTTCAACAATACTCATAAACACATCATGTAAACCTACAAATAGCTGTAATTTTCTGTTTTTGTTTCTTGTGTTTGTATGACTTGTTGCATAGCTTCTATCAAATGTAATTTTATTCTTATTTTTTATGTTTCAAAATATCTGTCAAATTAAAATTATACTACCAACCATGTAAAAGCCCTCTGGGCGTTAAATAAATAAATAAAAAAAAATTTAAAAAAAAGATAATAACAAAAATAGTAACAAAATGAATAAGCTAAATATGCAGAAGTAAATAACAAATAAGAATGTATAAAAGGTAAATACAAATATGTTCATAAACGATTTGTTATTGTCACACCTGTACTGGTGAGACACTGATTAGATAGGTACAATGTTGCTTCTCATTTTTTTATTTTATTTTTTATTTTTTATTGTTGATACATTTTTTTTAACAATATTTCATATTTCAATTTAGTAATGTTGGCCTCACTGGGTTGTTTACCCGTGCTGAGGCCCCCATTTTATAATTTAAGAATTTATACATTTTAAAAAAAATAAAAGAAAAACAACATTAAAATAAAGATAAATTTAAAATAAAAAATAAAGATTAAAAATTAAAATATAATTATAACACTAAAAGAAAAATATCTAAAGAGAATGTAAATCGGCATTTATAATGATATATGTGTTTGTGCGTGTTGCGTGTTTTATATTTTTTTTTTGTGTTGCGTGTATATGTTTTATTCTTTTATGTTATAGTATTTTGGTAATATTGTCTTTTTGTTCTTTAATCCATTTATTTATTTTGTGTTTGAATTTATTTTTATTTTCCTCAATTTTTGTTTCAAGTGGAAGACTGTTGAATGCTTTAATAGCGTGGTATTTATGGTGTCTTTGTCCAAAGGTAGTGTTTACCGTCGGAGTTTTTATGTTTTCTTTGTACGCTTGTCTGACCGGTCTATTAGTGATATTTTGTGTTTGTTGGGGTTTGTTTTTTTGGTCGAAAATGTAGTTTAGTAGTGTTTTAACATATAATTGGCGTATATCAAGTACGTCACAGCTTTTAAATATTTGGACTGTGTCGGTTAGTTTATGTTTTTTGAGTATTACCTTTAATATCGTTTTCTGTGCGATTTCTGTTTGAGCGATAGCTGCGTTTGTTGCTCCTCCCCAAGCAATTATTCCATATTCTATTATTGATTGGCATAGTGCATAATATATTGTTTTCAATTGTTTTATTTTATATATGTTTCTTATGTTTAGGAAAATGTGTATTGTTCTGAGGAGTCTATTTGTGATTTGTTTGATGTGATGTGTCCATCTAAGATTATGGTCAATTAGGATTCCTAGATACTTTATTTGTTCTGTTTTTTCTAGAGGGGGGCAATCGCAGATGTTGATGTTTATGCATTCGTGTATTTTTATGGTGTTTGTATTGTTTTTTGGCTGTCCTGTGTTGGTTATGCTGTACGTTGTGAATTTTGTTTTCGATATGTTTAGTGTGAGTGTATTTGAGTCCAACCATTTTTTCACTTGCGTGATTCCTAGATTTGCTATGTTATAAACCTTATTCCAATCCTTAGATTTAAATAATAAAACTGTGTCGTCTGCGTAACTAATTATTTCTCCATCTATTTCCATGCTGCAAAGTTCATTTATGTAAATTATGAAAAGAACGGGCCCTAGTATGCTTCCTTGTGGAACTCCGTGTGTAATCGGCAGTGGTTTGCTAGTATAGTTATTAATTCGAAATTCTAAAAAATTAGAAAATATGGGTATCAAAGACAAAGAACTACAACTATTAAAAAGCTACATGAGCGACAGAACACAACAAGTCAAAAATAATAACTATACTAGCAAACCACTGCCGATTACACACGGAGTTCCACAAGGAAGCATACTAGGGCCCGTTCTTTTCATAATTTACATAAATGAACTTTCATTAAATAAAGGGTTTCATCACAATATTAGCTTAATATGATTAAAGGTAATACATTTTTTTTGAAGTGTTTAAATTGGTCATTAAAAATGTCTATTCCATTATTAGAGTTATGTATAATGTTATAATTTCTTAATGTTCGTGGTACAGGAGAAAAATATCCTGTATTTGTGTGGTAGGTTTTAATAAAGAAAATGTCTTTCATCCTCCTTGTTGATTTTCTTGATGGAATATTGATGTTAATTTGGGATAAAATGTTATGATGTAGTATTGATGTTAGTTTGGGATAGATATGAGAGACATGGATTAATATTAATATTTTACTGCGAAGGTGTAAAGATTTTCCAATCATCTTGTAGTCATGTTGGACTAGTTGTTTTTCTAATATTTTAATATAATATAATGTAATCGCGGTATTTAACACGTGATTGACTTTCAATTTGTTCATCGATAAATTCGGAAATGTCAAAAGGCAATCATTTGAGTTCACCTTTCGAGTGTTTAAGTTATTATTTTTCACAAGGTTTTAATTTCAAAGCATTCAAAATAGACATTTGATTAATCATTGTAATTGGGAATTAACATCTATCTCTTTATAATTATATATATATTTTGAACATTTATCATTTGCTAGTGGTCCCCAAAATGCGTCGCTATTGATAATGTCTTTCTCGGACGTCTCTGACTTCTTCCACCATTCACTACTGTATACCACAATGTTACTGTTAAAAAACTATATTACATTGAATTTAATTCGACTCCGTATCTCATTCTAGTGCAGAGATATTGCGTTAAGTATTCATCGGGCATCCCCGACTTTTGCTATCATTCAAACTGTCTCTAAACACTCCGGATACTAATAAAAACAAATTCTGAAATTTTCAGCGATATCGGTTGACTACTTTTCGAGTTTTGCGAGCACAAACATACGAAGGCTGATTTTTTTTTATATATTACTAACTGAAGTGTACCCGGCGATGATGGGGATTATCCTTAGGAGATAAACACTGCCAACTTTTCTGTAGGCCACAGACATAGGAATTAATAGACGAGAAGATAATGGCGAGTGGTAAAATCAACTGTTGAAGAACGAAGGGAGTGAAGCTGACTGTGATTCGTCAATAAATCAATCTGACAGTAAATAGGCATCTCGCATTATAATATCACCATTTACTTCTTAAAAGTAAAATCTGCTTTTGAATGAATAGACATTTTTACATGGGAGCGCAAATTACTCGCCACGTTATGAACAAATTTGCGAAGTCCAAATTCGGCAAAAAAATTCGGTTCTATTTTCAGAGTCGAATATTTCGTTTAAGTATTTAGTTAAGACACTTTTATAAATGTTCATAATTTACTTCCCAGCAACCAACCAGCTTTGTGTTTCGCGTCCGGACGTTTCTCGATGTGATAGTAACAACTGATTCATATTATACGATGTGAATATGCTTAAAATAAAGTAAAATAATGCTTGTATATGGAATGTAATACGACAATTGGGTTTATTCTCTTTTTCACATCTATTTTTACAAGTTTTCATATCACAAGTCAACATTTTGCCGTGTTATTTCGTAAAATGAACCGATGATGCCTCGACCATAGTTCGCACAAGAATGATGACGTCACGTTTTCAAATTTCACTTGAGGCCATACGCGAGCCCAGCCGGCTCCAATGGAACCGGTATGGGGAGTGGGGATAATACGCTTTTAATCACTTAGGGCAGGTCTACTAATATTCATATGTCTATGCTGTAGGCCTTTTCAAGATATACAATTCCGTAGAACATGATTTTGATGTATCTCATAAGGTTTAGCCAGCGTTAGCAATTTATTGCCCGAAAATATATTTTTACGACTTAATTATAAAACATCAACTTTTTAATACTTTCTTTAAATAAATATGTATGTATCATATATGTAAATCTTCAAGAAGAATTTTTTTTATATGATAGTGTCTATCAAACTCCGTTGCATAGTTTAGAAGAACTAAGCGCACAAACAGACAGACACGCCGACAGTGACTTTGTTTTATACTATTTAGAGATGATTTATATGGTTTTCATGCCTAGCTGGGCTTTAATGTTTTTTTAAAGGTAAGAAATTCTAAATATAACATAAAACATAAAAACAAATACTATAAAAAAATAGTAGATAAGGAATAAAAATATTATTTTTGTAATACGTCACTTTGGTTTGGATAGGATTCTAATTTCACTTTACAAAGATCTGAGATACGAAATGTAAAAGTTTGCAAAGACAATTTCTCTTTATCTATTTACCGATTTCCGATTTTGGGGTGAAAACTTCTGTAAAGTATTTAAATATAATTTAAAGGATAATATTTAAATAGGACCTATATTTACCATTTTACGGGCAGATAAGGCATCATAATAACTACATTTCCCTAATGCCATTCCAAAATAGAGCCTCGTTCTAAATAAATTCTATGTTCATGAAAAAAATCACAGCGTTTCTTTAAATGCTACTTTCTACTTTAGAATATCCTTAAGATATTTTCCGAGAGATTTTTTGCTCTATTTTAAATAAGTAATGAATTATTAAATAACTAACATTCGTATTTACACATCACCCTTTCAAAAATCTTCTTTTTTTTGAACGCTTTTAACAGAGTCTTAAATACAAGAATAAGAATACATAGCATCCTCTGCAGATTGAATAATCGAAACATTACATCGATTGTTCGATATCCACCAAAAACGCAAAAACCTGAAAGCTTTAACGCTGCACTTACCAAATAAATAATAACACAAAACTAAAAATTTTGACTAAATCATCACCATTGTTTGACTAACCACAATATATACATAATACACTAGAAAGTTGTAAGTAGGTAATACAACGAATATCCGTTAATGTAAAAACCATCGATACAATTTCGAAATGCTGCTGCCTTAATCTGGTACATTAATTTAATGATACATTAAATCACAGTGTTTTTGTTATGTCCATAACTCATATTACTTTCTCTACCGAAAATAGATTCGTAGATAAATTCAAGTCTGCAATTGATTCAAGAGATAGAAACTATGAATTGATTCGTTATCCAAAACATAGATCTGAAAATAACGGCAAAGTCGAAAAATTCAAGAGTATTTAGAGCTTTTTTTAGATTGAATCATTTGTGATTTGTGATGTTTATAAGATTGGAATCTGGAGAATAATTTTAATAATCGGAAACAAGCTGTTATTTATTGGGTTGAAAGAACTCTATTTAAGGACAGAAAGGTAATAAAGATAAAGATATTCAGACCAGGTGCAATAAGAATCCGCAGGTTGCGAGGTCGATTATGGGTCAAATTGATTTGCGTGGTGGTTTATTACGTCTAATAACTGTTTCAAAGCACAAATGAACTTGAAATAGAGATCTGCAATTTTATTTTTTGTTATCATAATCAATAAGAGGTGTTATTTTGAATAGCCCACTATTTCGGTAGATGTTACATTTGAAGCTGTCATTTTTTGACATTTGACAAGTAGAAACTACACCATTAATAAAAATGGAACGATACACGCTATTAAAATTCACTTGAGTGAATCAAATGCATATCATCTTGAGTGATGAGGCCTATTTCCACCTCGGTGGCTTCGTCAACAACAAAATTGTCGCATCTGGGGCTCGGAAAACCCAAGAGTTATTGTTGAAAAGCCTTCATATTCTCAACATGTGACTGTTTGGTGCGTTTTATGGTCCGGCGGAGTCAATGGACCTTACTTTTTCGAAAATGAGGCTGGAGCAACAGTTACGATGAATGGATCGCTATCGAGAGATGATTAATGATTTTTTATGGCCGAAATTGAATGGTATTGATCTGGATAACATTTACTTGGCACACAAGCAACGAAACCACTGATCTTTTACGATTGAAAATCAAAATAACACCTCTTATTGGAAAACCCTGTATTTGGCAGCTGCATAATAATTGTAAGTAATATATAGTTTGTTATTAAACATAGAATAAGCCAATTTGATAATAATTCTAATAGTAGGACAATATTGAGAGTCTCATTTGTGAAAATAAATAAAGTTATCTAGGTATCTTTAAATTATATAAAACATTTTAAATAATCGTTGAAATATGTGACTAAAAATACGCTTAGCGAATGTCGGGAGTGGGATTTGAACACCGAGATTTGTCGCTATTTGCGCGAATAGTCTAACCACTGAGCTATCGAAACCACCTTGACGCCGCCTGCTTACTTCCAAAACATTTTACAGTAGTTGAAAACGTTGCTTAGTTTTGAAATTTAAAAAAAAATATTATTCCAATTTCTATTTATGTATTGGAAGAATATGGCAGTACTTAAAATTGTTGAGAAAGCTTTGCGGTTAGAGCTTAGAGCAGTTTCGCACGCAGGTAGCGGAAGATCCAAATGTATAATCCACAAAAGACAGAGATCACACGCATGTTCAGCTCAGATTTTCCAAAAAATAATTTACGTTTGCGACATATTTTACGTTTGCCACCCACGTTTTCATTGTTCCACAATTTCAACATCATTTCCACTTGCATAATACGAACTAACATAAGATTCGTCGCTAAGAAACCAATCTACCTACATCAACTCCAGAGATAATTTTTAAATCCTCACCGACATGTTTAAATATTGTTCTCTGATGTTAAATTGAAACACGTACATTACCTCCATGTTTACTTTGCAAAATACTTTAAAATTCACATCGACGGCAACCGATGATTACATAAATTGGCTTTGCAGGCCTTGTGATCGAACGCGTCATTATGCCTTATATTTCCCCGGCAATAAGTAAGCTTTTTATTGATCGTTTCACCGCGAATATTGGCTCAAAGTGGACCGATGTACAGCGGTAAAAGGTTACTGTTTCTGTTCGAGAGCCAATCAAATATAAATCTACCAATAATGGAATAATTTTAGTGCAGAGTTGAGTGAGATGTATAAAAAACATCATCTTATTTTGAGAAGAAATTGGAGTTGGTACTTGGTTAAAGGTTTTTGCTTTATGTTTTAAAGAACTGTTTAACATATAAATATAGTTTTATTCAATTTATTAGATTAATACTTGTGTAGTTAAATTCTTAATTTTATAATATTATTTAATTAAATTTTACCTTCTCTTTGTTTTAAAGGTCAAGTGTTCAAAATATCATCAACCTCAAAAAAAACTGCAGATTTGTATAAAAAAACAAATCCACGCCGTCCATAGTCCACTACAAACACTTTATGTATAGATTCTCTTGTTAAATTGTTCCATTTTTAAAGTGTTCTATTTCTTGACTTATACTATCTGTCTCAGGCTGGCCGCATACATACGTTTTCCGTATTCGATTTCCGAATTCGTTTTCCGTATTCGGAATTTCGTGAGACTAGCGCAAACGTTCGTTTTTCTTCATTCGGAATGTAAAAACGTCAGTACCAGTGTTGCCAACAAGGGCGATATATCGCCATTTAGGCTACTCAGAGCGAGAATCGGCGCCGAAAAAATCTAAAAGGCGACTGGTCGCCAATTAAGCTACAAAACATCAATATTTTCTTGAAATTCTCTAGCCACCCTCCCCATGAATTTTTTTTTATTTTCTGGGGACAAATTTTATTTTTTGAAATTCTCTAGCCACCCCCCCCCCCACGAAATTTTTATTTTCACGTAAAAACATCAATTTTAAACATGTCCCACCTAACAGCAAATTCGGCTACTTTACGCTACCTTATGTATGAGAAACGGCGATATTAGGTCAAGATCCGTTGGCAAAACTGAATTACGAACGGAAATTTCCGTACGTTTGCGTCGGCACAAACAAACTGTATGCAATAGCTGCATTCCACATGACGTCATTAGGTTTTTTCCATTCGGTTTCTCCGAACGCGCCGGCTCGCATTCGGAACGTGCGTAAGGAATTTGTTCCGTTCGGAACTAAAACGAACGTGTGCGGCAGTTAATGTATTTTCTACTGATTCCGTGCATTCGGATGTCCGAATACGGAAAACGAATTCGGAAATCGAATACGAAAAACGTATGTATGCGGCCAGCCTTAAAGTATTCTATTTTTAAAGTACCTTTTCAATCTCCGATTCCAAATTTTTAATCCACTATACGATGGGTTTCAATTTTAAATATTTTTTTTTCTATTTTTAAAGTATGTCTTCAATCTTCGATTCCAAATATTTAATCAATTATACAAAGAGTTTCAATTTTAAAGAATTTTTTATATTTTTAAAGTATCTCTTTAATCTCCCATTCCATATTTTTAATCCACTTTACGAAGGGTTTCAATTTTAAAGAATTTTTTTCTATTTTTAAAGTACCTCTTCAGTCTCCGATTCCAAATTTTTAACCCACCATAAGAAGAGTTTCAATTTTAAAGAATTTTTTCTATTTATTAACGATTCTCTGTATAAAGTGTTCTATTTTAAGACTTAAGAAATACGATCGGTGGAATACGATAAATGGTTCCGATGCGATCGACATTTATCATATGGCAAAGATAGAAGTTAGCTGACCACCCAAAGGGCTCCTCAATATTGTGGACAGGAGTGCTTGGAGACCTAGTGTGGAAAGTGAGAGAAGAGACGTTTCTTAGATTCCGACAGGAAGTGTTATTCATACAGCTTGCAAGCACGTAAAAAAATTAATTACTGTTTTTTTTTATTTTTATTTTATTTGTGTGTCTAATTAGGCCCACTAGGTCACCAATACGGTGAAAACATAGTCGGAATTTATTAATAAGCTTGCATACATATTTTTTTCAAATCTTTATTTAAATCATTATAAATTAGTTTTAAGTGAGCATTTAGATGAAAAAACCGATGGATTTAAAATCAATGAAGAATGTTGGTGACCGCAACCAGACTTTAAGGTACCTGGAGTTAGAAATATGTAAATTATCAAAAAAAAACTAGACTAGCCTGAATACGCTGATATGAAGATATATTTAAAAGTTGTTTAAGCCCTTGACCGGTTAAGCTGAATGGCTAAATGCGTCAAGTTCTCGCCCAGACCTCGTGGGTACAATTCATCTGCCAGCTTAGCTCTTCATCATAGCACATCAAGCGACATTTTCTGTGTATAATGAGATTTTATTACCTGGGTGTTCATCACATATTGTCAGGTTATTCGTAACCCGGGAATATTCTTTATTTAAAAAAATGTATTGTCTTTGTATATAATTTTTTATATGTAAATATAACACAATGGCATACCCAATTGAGGTAAAGACGTCAAAATACCACACAATGGCATACCCAATTGAGGTAAAGACGTCAAAATACCACACAATGGCATACCCAATTGAGGTAAAGACGCCGAAATACAACACAATGGCATACCCAATTGAGGTAAAGACGTCAAAATACCACACAATGGCGTACCCAATTGAGGTAAAGACGTCAAAATACCACACAATGGCATACCCAATTGAGGTAAAGACGTCAAAATACCACACAATGGCATACCCAATTGAGGTAAAGACGCCGAAATACAACACAATGGCATACCCAATTGAGGTAAAGACGTCAAAATACCACACAATGGCATACCCAATTGAGGTAAAGACGCCGAAATACAACACAATGGCATACCCAATTGAGGTAAAGACGTCAAAATACCACACAATGGCAAACCCAATTGAAGTAAAGACGTCAAAATACCACATAATGGCATACCCAATTGAGGTAAAGACGCCGAAATACAACACAATGGCATACCCAATTGAGGTAAAGACGCTGAAATCCGAATTACTACCGATTTATAACACATTTCCTCTTATACACTCAAGTTTGAAGTTTAAAAAAATGCAATTTGAAATAAAAATATCTATTATATTTTTATTTTATTACGTTTTACGCCCAGCCGGGCTTTTACATGGTTTTTAAAAACAAAATATACCAAGTGAGTTGTCGAAAATTACACAAAACATTAAAGCATGATAAAACAGTAAACTGATAAACTGAATATAAAAAAAATATTAGTAAAAGATGTAATAGTAACATAAAATAAATTAATTTTAAATAAATTTTATAAAATATATTATGATAAAACTATACTAACAGACCGAACGATTAGTCATAATAGACCAGATATAGTTTTACATGACAAAATTAAAAAAAATAACTTATATCATTGATGTCGCTATTCCAAATTCCTGTAATATTCAAAAATCTGTTAGTGAAAAAATACACAGATTTGGGAAATGAGATAAAAAGAGTTTGGCATTCTCAGACTATAAAAATATTACCATTCGTTATTTCGGCTACTGGCATTATACCTAGCTCTTTCATTTTAGGCGTATTAGACCGACCAAAAAATTTATATATAAAGATGCAAAAGTCTGTCATTTTGAATTAACGAAAAGAATTAACGAAAGATTTTTAAAATATTTATGTTGAGGGATCAGTAGGATTAATAGGTCCAGTTAGGAGTACTACCGAGCCGAACCCTCTGATATGAAAATATCTGGAGTCGGTGAATTATTTTCCCATTTGATATCTGGTGAGTTGACGTTTTGTATTTATTTTGCGTATATAATGCACTTGCATAATGTTGATTGACTAGATGATCATTTGTGGATAAGTGTGTGGAAGGGTTTAGTTTTTCGTGTGGGAAGATTTAACCCGGACATAAAATCGGAAAGTAGGAATAATTTTTAGAAACTAGAACAATACTACATATAAGACAAATCAATAAAACTACATTAAAAACCCGACTCTAATTTGTAGGATTCATCCATACATTTGCCGAGTTGAAAAATGACATCATTAATCTAGGTTAGTACCAGCTCAGTGTCAGAAATGCATACATGGCAAAGTATGAAACGAAATGTTATTTTTGTACAGTTAACTCTTGACAGGCCAAGATGTAACCAAGTTGGTCTTCCGAACCCCATGCATTTTTCTGGCTTATGGGCTTTTAAACTATAGAAATCGCAATTATTCAGTCAATTATTTATCAATGTTAACTTATGTATTTGCGCAGAAATACGTAAAATACTAAAATGATATGTCAAGTATTTAAGCTAATATAAGGAGGATAGTCATTTTGGGTACTACCTACTCCCCCACTTGGCTGTGGGATAGTTAATGGAGATATTAAAGCTACAAAGATTATTAATTGAAAATGGTTGGCGAAGGATGAAAATTGATGACTTCTTCAGACAGATATCTGTTTTACAGTTACCATGTATAATAACGACGTAATTCTTATTTTTAAGTAAAGTTTTGCAATTACAAAGAAATAATTATTAAAATGGTTTATCAATCTTACTGGCTTCTAATTTTATCATTTCGTCACCGACGGGACCATCTGAAAAATGCCGAAATATTTACAGTTAAAAACAGGTCTTAGATTATTTCTGAATATCGTGAAATAATTTACCTATCAGTGCGATCCCATCACGCTTTCGAGATCTTGTCAGACTTAGTACACGGTGTTCAGAAACTCGTAATACAAGCGGGAAATGAATGAATCTACACAATAGTGTAATGTATGGAGTAGTCATGCCTTTATTGTGGCGATTAAAGGTAGTTACTCAGTAAAGTAATACGTGATCTAGTACTGGTATTTATTGGGGAGCTATTTGTAACAAAATAGACACTATACCAGCATGCATCGCCTTTTATAGCGTCTCGCTTTCACTTACAAACATTAACACAAACACCACACATAGAAACTTATTTTCTTTTAATTTTTTGGCAACTAAAACTGTTAATTTTTATTTTGGAGTTGGGTCTACTCTTTAACGCATTTCAAGTTACTAAACAGCTGACCTTAACCTTGTGGCGAATGAATTTTTTTCTTCAAATTTGACCAAAAAAGTTATACCACAAAATCGACTATAAATGTGATGTAGATTTAGTAAGTAGTTAAGTCTCCCGCTTGTACTAAGAGTTTCCAAACACCGTGTATAGTGAATTTATGTTCACTTATCGCTTTTAAATTATGCACTTTTATACGAACTTACAAAAACGTAGGAGTTATGAATTCTATTTCGAGGAACAAGGTGAGCAACTGACTTTTTGTGATAATTTATTAATAATTAATTGGTTGTTTCTGGTACCATTTAAATGTTGTTTAAAACAAGTTATGTGTTCATAATAATAATTATGACTGCATTCATTTTCACACGTCTGATCTAATTATGCCTAATAAAAAGTTGTTTAAATAAATATAATCTATTTATGGACTATATATAAATAAAAATGTAAATATCCGTTCTTTATCGATTGCTTTGAAATTTTGAATACGCGTGTGTTTTTATATACCTATATTATATAGATGTCAACTGTGACAGGTAAAAACATGCTTTTTTGAAAAGTAGCGTAAACTGGTGAACAAATAAAAAAACAGCGCCATCTATTGAACTTAAAAGCAACAACAGTATTTCTATCTGCACGGACAGACTGAGCTACAGCAACGCGTGGCGGGATAAAGCTTGTGGATAATAAAAATGTCTGCTGTATTGTCTACTGCAAATCGACTAGTGTTTTTAACCCCTCAGATATTATTGTGTACTTTAGTCATAGAATTAAGAAGAATACTCTTTTTTCTATGACTTATAAACTGAGATTAATTCATAAAAGTCGTTCAAACTTGCAATTAAAAAAAATTAAAATGTTTATTTAAAACCAAAAGAAAAAAAGTGACTATATCGTTTATAATACTGTTTAATTAAGTATATTTTTAGTTTCGTACAAACAGGTGACTATGTAATTACAGTTTACACGATAAAAACCATAGGTTAGCGACTTTTAAAACTTGATCTATATTTGCGTTTAGTATTTTTAATTGCGTATGTCGATTTGTAATATTAAAATCTAAAAGATTTTTCATTAGATTTTAAAGATGGTAATTATTTTTGGTATTCAATAAAAAAACAGCGAATCTATTTGCAAATTAATGTAATCCAGAAATATTTAAAAATAAATTGACAATTTCAAAATACTAGAAGAGTTAATAAGTAACATTTCTAACCAGGAAGATTTCTTGAAGTAGATATAAAAATAAAATTAGCGATGTTTTTTGTATTCATATATTGCACTTTGCGAATCCTGTCTAACTATTTGATATATATTTATTCTGAATTTTTGCGGTCTATGTGTCACGTGAGAGTGTTTGTGAGTGATAAATGATAGGTTTAAGGCATTACCTCATTAGATCAAGTTGTTGGTTTCTTCACAACGCGTTGTGGTTGCTTACTTTGTTGTAGTATACATGTTGTAAGCAAGGTTTATACACCGGGTATAATATGGGGCACAAGGGGCATCTTCACTTAGTTTTACACCGGCGTGCAGTAATAAAAAAACAAGCAAAAAAAATAGGAACCAACGTAACTCCAGGTTTATGGAACAGCGAAAACTCTCAAGGATGATTTGTACAGAATTTTTATTTGTAAAGCTGGTGTAAAATTGATTACCTCGGACTTTAAAAAGAATTTTTCAAAATCAAACGAAAATGTTGACTTTTCTCTTGTTTTGAAGATTAAGTTTGAAAAATTTCATCAATATCGGAATAAAACTGTATATTTGTATTATAAACAAAGCCGACCACCCAACTTCCACGTCGCCGGCCCGTCCGCCACAGACACAGAATATATAAAAAAAATCAATCAATCGGAATTGAAATATTGTTTGAAGTCCTTTCCGAACTTCCTCTACCGATCTCTCTCCTCCCCACTACGTTCAGCCTAACAACATACCCCAGCTAGGGATGCCATGGAATAACTGGCTCCAGATGGTTGGGAGTAATTTAGGTTTTTTCCTTCGTAAAAAAAAAAGATTTTGATGTTCGTATCAAACAACGCAGGCGGAATCTACGAATATTTTTCAGGTATTTTTAAATATCGACCTATTTATATGTCCATAAAATAATGTACACTTTACTGCTAACGAGACATATTTATCTTTGACCATAAAACAACCTATTTAATAACAGGCCTTGCACAATGCACGCCCCTGCAATTCGGCGTACCTCCATACAAAGATACACCTGCCAAACGAGAGAAAGTTGACGTACAGAACTGCCTATTGAGTATGCAAAAACGAAAAATACAAGTCCGAGAAATTAAGACGCCAGTAATTAGAATGCTATTAATGTACGCCATTAAAATTTCAGTGACCGCGGATCTCTTCTCGTTATTGTACGGTACTCTATTTATTTTTCTCTTTAACCAATTATTTTTTAACGCGAGATAATTTTAGCCATTTTTTTCGGAATTACAGAGGAAAAATTGAGGTGGTTTTCGCTGAGATTTGTAATTATTGTGGAATTATTGGGGGAACGAAATAATGGAACATGCTATAAGAAATGTATTTAATTTCGTTCGTCTTCCGTCAGAAAGAGGACAGAAAATTGGTATATTGCAGAAAACGGGAAAGATCATTTTATAATATTTTTAAAACGTGACCTCGTTTTTTAAGACAATCTCATATATAATCAAATTGTTAGTTATCTCTTAAAAAATACATATAGATAATTTTGACTGAAAGAATATTAAGCGCTTTTTAAATATTAAAGCCGGTCGAAAGGAAAATTTCAAAACTCCATAGCTCATGATGGAAATTAAGTAATAAATTGAAAAGCGCATATTATTTTGTTAACATAATAACAAACAGTGTAAAGTGTGTTAAGGTACGTGCTTGACTTACTTTGACAGTGATTTCTGACATCATTAAGAATCAATGTAAATCCGTAAATTAATTATTTTTTCTCCATCGAAATTATAATTTAAATTAAAAAAAAAAATTTCATTTACATTTCTTACTTCGAATAATATCAAGAATCACTGGTTAGTAAGATATAAGTCACTTGACACCCTGTATATATTTAGTAGAATAACACATTTCGAATTTATAATTATTATTATAATTGATTAAAATAAGATCATTTTGGTACCAATCAGATACAAATATTAATTAAAAATATTCAATGAACTTGAATAATTTTACGTACTACGCATAAATATTTCACATCCCGCATGCACCGGCAACTGAACTTTGTACCTACTAGTAGTAGTGCAAATGAGTTACAGTTTTGTACCTACGTTTATTTTAAATCAAAACTAATTAAAAGGACTGTAATCTTTCACCCTTTCAAAATGAGAAACCAGTTTGTTCATGCGCAAAAAATATTCTGAAAATGTCAGAGAATTATTTTCAATAGACTATTCATTGTTCAGTTCAATTGTTCAAATTTCAAAATTAAAATCAAGTTTTACGAAAGATCTGTTTAAGTTCTGTGAGCATTTCAGTTTTGTGGCACAACTGGCCAGTAATGATATAATAACAGAATATGAAAAAAAACTTTGTATTTCAAAATTGACTCTCAAATTTGACGAATTGTTCAAATTCTGTGAAACACGCCGTCTAAGGATGGGTTTTTTCTGTTAAGGTTATTTTGAAGTTCTGGAATGATATCATTATTGGCCAGTTGTTTCACAAAACTGAAATAATAACACAAGTTGGACAGAACCTTCAGAGAACTTTAAAATTAACTATGAAATTTGGTGAATTGTTCAAATTTTATGAAACAACCCGTCCTTAGGTAATACTTTACTCTCAAAACTTCTGAAGAATTAATCTAGAAAACTCAAGTCTAAACGCTTATCAAACTAATTCATTAAAAAAAATGACTTGTTCTGATTAATAATTATTATTATGCATATTGCGTTTCTATATTCTGTCAATGATTAATCGATTTGAATTAAATACTCACAGATATATTTACAAGTGGCTTTAAAAAAAAAGAAGATATCGAAGTATATTTAAAAGTTCATATCAAGTAGAAATATTTGATGATGGTCATCTGGGAATTGTGTCAATTCACTGTGTGGCAATATTTCAAATCGGAATAATTAATTCGAGATGTCTTTCGAAATTTTTTTACGTTTTTTAATGATTTGTTTTTTTTTATTGTACATATAGTTAGCTGACTATGAAAACATTCTAGTGAAGATTATTGCCCATGAAATTGACGTTTTGGTTTTATAACTATTATTTAACCAGCGTGAAAAGTATTTCCCAAGTGTAATTAAGTACGTATGTTTTGTATATATATATTTTGTTCCTGTCATACACACTTGCCGTGATCCAAGAGTGACCTCCGTGGTTGAACGAATTTAAAAGTTGCGGGTTCAATTCCCTGCGCGCAAGTAAATTTGATTTATTTTCAGAATAAAATAACTTTGTTTAATATACATATATTCAATATATAATGATGGATATATGAAGCAAATGTGAATGGTAGCAGAAGTCGGGGACGCCCGAGGAAGACATGGCACGATCAAGTGAATCAGATACTCGAGTCGGGCCATGTCAAGAGTCAGAATAATAGAAGAGTATGTATGAGACGATGTATGAATGTGAATGAGGCAAGGAGTGTGTGCCAAGACCGAGTTGTTTGGCGGTCCGTCCTCTCTGCCTACCCCTGCGGGGAAACGGCGTGATGGTTAGTTAGTTAGTTAGTTAGTTAGTTCAATATATAAATCAATCCGGTTTGATTCAGGTTTCATAAAAAATATAACAAATTAATTACAGAGTTACAGTGTATTGGAAACATAGAAGAGGGAGTGGGGGGGGGGGAGAGGTAGGTAAGACAGAGAGGGTAAAAGTGGGTGTAGGGAAGGGGAACATGTTTAAAATAGGTCTATTTGATAAATCTACTCATTCGTTTAATAAATTAAAATAAATTTATACGTGTTTTTGTCATATTATAAAATTATCGGAAAAAGTGAGATTATATCCTACTTATTATTCTTTAATTGAATTTTACCGCGTGAATTTAATGAAACTTCCGTGAAAATAATGTTTTTGATAATATAAACGCCTTATACATATGTAGGTGGTACAGAGTTTAAAAAATCAACGGTTTATATTGATGACAAAATGGTTCAAAAGCGTCTGATTTTTTGGTTATTCTCTGGCAATTTTAATATTATAATGTTATTATATTATTTAATAATTATTTATTGCAGAAATGAGATTAAAAGCGAAGCGACAGTTATCTTACAATTTTTTTAAATAAAAGTTCTGTGTTTTTAGATTTTTTATTTCTCTGATATTTTTCAACATTTTCATTCAAAATGTTTGTGTTAAGGTTATTTTTCATGTTTCAAAGTTTCAAATTAAAATATTGCAATTATAAAATATTAAAGTATAATTCAAAAACAAAAAATTAAAAGGCAAGTTTAACTAGTTTTTAAATTAGTATTTTTTTACCACATCTTCAAAATAAAGAAAAATATAACATTTAAAATAATTTAGAAAATTTTCGAAATTGGATAAGAAATTATTAAAATGTGTAGTTTATACAAAAGATAAACTACCCCATTTGACTGAATAAGCAGTGTATACATCTTATGTATCTTTCCATTAAGTATTTTATGTCAGTTTTAATTTTATGTTTCAATTAGTTAGGTTTTCGCACACGGTCGTTTATCAATAGAATAAAATTTTCACAACGGATTTTAGTAAGACCGTAATAGTTTTAAAAATAAGGATCGTTCAGTTTGTTGGATAATTAATTCTAGAGCAAAGTTATTGAGTTTTGTGACCAATGTAACTTTCCCATCCCCACAGTTAATATTTGCCCTGCACAACCTAACACAATCGTTTAAGAACCTAATAAAACATTATGCTATTATCATATTAACAGTCTTCAGGACATTAACAACGATAATTCCTACAGCTTAAATAGTATAATTATTTAATAGTGATAAAGGTCATATTATCACTATTAAATATCAAGTAACAGTAATTGGTGGTTTAAAGGGATTTTCACTGTTTATAGACTAAAATGAAAGAAAATAGTAGGTGCGATGTTTAATATCCCCATGAAGTGAAAGAGTAAATTACTCATTAATGTGAAAATTGACACACTTCTATACAATGTAGATATTTTAACGAGTGTGTAATGCATAGTTATCACCTTTAATGATCAATAAAATACATGTTAACTAAGCGCTTTCCTTCCGCTAAAATTTACTGTTGAAAAAAAAATTGCATTATAGGACACGTCAATATTGTCGTTTCTTGTCGAATTAACGGATTTACCTTAAAATATATATAAGTATTTTTATTTATTTATTATTCTTCAAAGTAAAGTGTTCTCCAAAAGAGGTGTTATGTGTATTTAATTGGATGGTATTGATCTGGACAACGTTTACTTTCAACAAGACGGTGCTACGTGCCACACAAGCAACGAAACCATTGATCTTTTACGGGAAAAGTTTCCGGACCGTGTTATCTCTCGAAGAGGTGATCACAATTGGCCACCGAGATGTTGTGATTTAACACCTTGCGACTTCTTCCTTTGGGGCCACGTGAAAGAGAAGGTCTACGCCAACAGCCCAGCGTCGATTCAAGACCTCAAAGATGGAATTCGTGAGGCTATCGAGGACATAAGGCAGCCACTTTGCGATTTGGTTATGGAAAATTTCATGAAAAGGATATGGTCCTGTAGGCGTGGTCGTGGTGGTCATTTGACCGATGTTATTTCTCACTATTAACGGCATACCTTCCTCTTAATAATGAAAAAAACATTCGATCATTTATATAAAAAAATGGCATTTTTCTTTGAAAATAAAAATAACACCTCTTATTGAAAAACCCTATATTACCTCATTAAACTACAATTTAGCAGTTTGTTAACGGGATGTACCAGCGGGCGAGTATCCCCGTGTTGGTTTGGTTTCGATAGTGACCGCAAGACGCCGATGTCGTGGGGCAGCACTATCTTGTTATGAATTTTAACGGTTTCATAACAATGTTCAATTATAATATATAAACGTTATATAACTACTTATTATATATACAATAACTTAAAGTATAATTATAAAGATTTTCATTATTAACACATATAATTAAAAATAACACTAAATCTACACGCTAGTGAATAACAACTATTGATTGATAGTGATGACTATTATTATAAAACATCTCTACTTAGAAGCCATGTTTTCAGCACGTATCTGAATCTATTTAGGAATTAGAATTTTTTTATATTTTTTAGTAACATGCTTAACCTTGTGGGCACGTTATACTCTAGGGTTTGCTGTCCATATTTATTATCATGTTTTGGAACAAGCACACCTTCTTTCTTTGTGAACCTAGTGTTGTGCTTATGTTCCCCTTTCCTCTTGTACTCAAGAGTCAGATATATGCTGAATCAATATTTTGTCCCATAGTTAAGCCTTCATGGGTGCAGTGTCGAGCAACACTGAACAGGCGGATCGGAAACGTTCGGAAAGGCCGAGCGCTTCCGATCCAGTCGCGTAAACAGCGAGCTGCGCGGAGCCAGCGGCCGGACGGAAATTTACCCTGCTACCGAGCACACTTTACCAAACTAAGATTGTACAGCTCGGTTGTTATAACATTATATCGTAATAAATCTGAATACGAACCATCATAGTTTTAATCACACAACGAGCCTTGCGGTTCGGTAAAAAGTGTAGTAAAACACAAAACACTACAGTGGGTAAGATATTAAGGTTTCGATACAACAATGAAATGTTAGTGATTTTTAAACGCAAATCTGAAACAGAAAAATCAGAAAAGGAAACGGTCACATCTGGGACCAGATCACCAGATGTGACCGTTTCCTTTTCTGATTTTTCTGTTTCAGATTTGCGTTTAAAAATCACTAATATTGTCTTCAATATTTAAATATTATAATTTGAGGTTTTACTCAATAAGTTATTCCGAAAAATAATAACAATGAAATGTTTCATCTCTTAATCATGAAAGATTCAGATTCGACATGTTACTTAACCATTGTTTGGGGACTAGATCTGAATAACCTTCATCTACCTCATCCTTTCGCACTCCCTTCAGCTTCACAATATATATAACAATAATTTTTGATTGTAATATATATTTTTTATTGATTCATTAGCAGTATTTAAAAAACCATTATTTGGCCTGTGAGCCTTACTGGGTGCTTATTCGTGCTGAGGTCAACATTTTACAATTTGATAAGACAAAAAATGTACGTAAAAAATGACTATAAAAAGTTTAATTAAACGAATGAAATATTAGGAAATAAAGTAATAAAAATTAAATAATAAATGGAGTAATTACAGAATTGGTAACTGTTGGTACGGTTGTGTATAATATGTAAACTATATATATTTTTATTCTTTGAAGATATTTTTTGTAATATCTTCTTTTTTATTTGTGAAATGTTTTAATTTCCCTTATTTTTTGAGTCGAGTCAATTGTTTATTGCCTGGTATTCGTGGTGTCTTTGTCAAAAGCTTGTGCTTATCTACGGAAGTTTTATGTTAGTTTTTATTCAAAAATGTTCTTTAATAGTGTTTTTTATGTATATTTAGCGTATATCTAGTAATAATGTTGAATATTATGCCAGTGGCAGTCATTCTTTGATTCTTATGATAGTTTTTTGTGTAATTTCCATATTACCGATAACTGAGTTTGTTGCTCCTCCCGAAGCAATGATCCTGCATTCTTTATTGATAAAGTGCATAATATATTATTATAGCTTAAATAAGTTTCTTATTTTTTATGAAAATGTGTATTATGTTGAAACGTTGGAAGCAATGGGGATTCTCGCGCGGTATTCACATAACAAAAACCTGATTGATTTCATTTACACTACATCAGTCCCACATGAAAAAAATATATAATTTGAGCCATCCACAAGTAAACATACATTGAATAGAGAACAATTTTATTAGTCATTGCACACATCCCACACAATCTTCCACACTCAATAACAACACAAAAACACTAGCTTCTGTGTTGCCATGAACGCTCGTAAAACAAAAACGAAAGTGCCAAACGCGACACTCGTTATATTTGGATTAAGAATTAAGTACCTACTTGTGTTGTCTTGCCTTAAATATAAACGGAACCCAGAAAATGATTTGCATCAGTAAATAATACAAGTGTATGACACTTGCTCAGTCAATTTGCACACAATGAGCGTGTAAATATTGCTTGGCAGAGAATCTCAAAAACACCGCCCGACTTCTGGGCATTACTGTTTATTTTGTAGTCAGCGTACAAACATGGGAGTGTGACGTATTAACGATGGCGACAAACAAAATTTGTCTTGTGATTTTATTGAAAAAAAAACAGTTAAAATTTATTTAAGTGTGTTGGCACAAGACTAAAAATAAACTTTATTTAAAATTTGTAAATATAAGTCAAAGATTTTAACATGATACTTTGTCGATGTGTATTTTTTTGTTTGTTGTGACGAGCTTAAAAAACATGATGCATTAAATAATACCGCACACGAGTTGCACTACGTTGTGTTGGGACTGCGGCATCTTCAATGTTACGATGATGGTAGTGGGAAAAGGAAGGAGATGAGGTAGAAGAAGGTGGAGACGAACCTTACTAATCAGAATACCGCACAAGAGTCCCAACTGCTGCCATCCGCCTGGAGCCAGTGAGACTATGGCATCCCAAATTTGGAGTAAGTTGTGAGGCTTCGGGTAGGGATGGGATGTCGATGAGGAAGAGCTGGAGAGATACCTAGCTATTTAAACCTGGACACTAAACACGGCTAAAGCCATTTTAAGTAAAGTTTCAACAGTGGTCCTAACCAGTGTCGGCTCGTGATTTTGAGTGTGATAGGGTGGTAGGTTTGACAAATTCGACATTATTAATGTTGTTGTTGTTGTTGTTATTGTTGTTGTTGTTGTTGTTGTTATTGTTGTTGTTGTTGTTGTTGTTGTTGTTGTTGTTGTTGTTGTTATTGTTGTTGTTGTTGTCCAAAACGATTTTTTATTTTTTTTCCAAAATTCGATTTTTTATATGAATGTTTTCAGGAAATTTCAGTTTGGCCGTGCGCCGGACGGATTTCCTGAAAATCTTCATACAAAAACCGAATTTACGAAAAATCTTAAAAATCGGTTTCGGATACAACAACATCAAGAATGCCATTTTTTGTAAAATTAGTACTCTAGTACGCCCAAAAGTCGCGGTCACGCCAGTGGTCTTAACTAGGTTGATACTGAAAGTATCTTCCACAGCAGCAAAAACACCTTATTTTATTTTCAATAATTACATTTCGAAATAACGTATGCATAACAGTGAAACAAAAATGACTTGCGCACGCCGGTATATGAACCCGCGACCTCCGGATTGATAGTCGAGAACCTTACTCCTTGATCACGGAGGCAGTCGTGCTTAGGCCATTTTAAGCAACATTTCGATTCCGAATGATGGTTTGTCACGAGGGCAATACTGAGAGTATCTTACAAGTCCTTCTACATATTATCGCACTAAGTACTACTAATCACACTTTGCAGCATATTATAAGCCCAGAATATCAAATTATTTTTCACATCAACATTTTTAATAGCGTCATTTATGTCTAAACATAAATAAAGTCTCCACTCATTACGGGAGGTAGTTTAGACGAACTACAATATTTTCTAATTTACTATGCGTGCGGAATCAATTATACTTTTGATTATTTTCATTGACCTTTCCAACTACCTATTCAGCAAGCCTTAGAACGAGAATATCAATTTTTCCTCACATGACACCGGTGATAAATGATGATTTTTTTTCACCTTATTTATTGCCTCATAAGTTATGCAAAATACTTAATTATTTATCAAAACAGGTAGCTCCGAGAATAGGTGTATATCAACATAAAACTGGTAAGACAGATTATGATTTTAGGATTACAATATAATGCACATATATATGTTTAGATTATATATGACGAACCAAATCGTTAGTTAATTATTTTGTTTAATTTAAAATTGTACATAATATTGTTTAATTTTTGGTACATGCTCCTTGCTTTATTCACATTCAATACTTCGTCTCATTATTATGACTATTATACTATTTGTGATTTTTTGTGACACGGCACGAAAACGTTGAAAAGAGTTATTTCAACGGTTAACTGAATGTATGCAAATTATAATTTCAACGGTTAACTGAATGTATGTAAATGATAATTTCAACGGTTAACTGAATGTATATACATGATAATTTAAACGGTTAACTGAATATATGTAAATGATAATTTCAACAGTTAACTGAATGTATGTAAATGATAATTTCAACGGTTAACTGAATGTATATACATGATAATTTTAACGGTTAACTGAATGTATGTAATTTGACGGCCGGCATAGTCCAGTGGTAACGCATTGGACTGCCATTCCGAAGGTCGCGGGTTCGAACCCGGCGTGCGCAAATAAAATTTTATTTGATTAATTTGTGTTATTTCACAATTAATTAATTAAAATAATATATAGTATATTTGCGGCACGTTCCAGAGTGGAAGATACTACCAGTATCGCCCTGGTGTAAGACCACCTTTCAGAATTGAAACGTTGCTCCAAATGGCTTTAGCCGTGTTTAGTGACTAGATCTGAATAGCCAGGTACTTCCCCACCTTCCTCTATCCCTTCCCCACTTACCTTCAGCCTCACAACATCCCCCAATTGGGGATGCCATAGTCTCACTGGCTCCAGACGGGAGCAGTTGGGACTCTTGTGAGGTATTCACTATAAAAAAAAAAAAAAAAATGTAAATGATAATTTCAACGGTTAACTGAATGTATATACATGATAATTTAAACGGTTAACTGAATATATGTAAATGATAATTTCAACAGTTAACTGAATGTATGTAAATGATAAATTCAACGGTTAACTGAATGTATGTAATTGATAATTTCAACAGTAAACTGAATGTATGCAAATGATAATTTCAACGGTTAAGTGAATGTATGTAAATAATAAATTCAACAGTTAACTGAATGTATGTAAATGATAATTTCAACGGTTAACTGAATGTATGCAAATGATAATTTCAACGGTTAACTGAATGTATTCAAATAATAATTTCAACAGTCAACTGAATGTATGTAAATGATAATTTAAACGGTTAACCGAATGTGTGTAAATGATAATTTCTAAATTCTTAATCATTCGGCACACACTTTAAGGAATTTATTTTGTAAATATAAAAATCAACGTACCTGTAGTAAATTGAAAAACTAATGTCTTTAAAATGTCAGAGAACTACTTCTCAGGTACCATCTTGTTCATTACATTAATCATTTTTCTAAATATCAAACGAGTTGATAGAAAAAGAAGTTTAAAGTATTTATTTTTTTGGCTTCGTAATTAAAATTCAAAACGATGCACATTAGATTTATCATTAGTGTTGTAAAGAGCGTTGATATGTCAATATAAGACCTATAAATATAAAATCATTGCTCAACTCGTTTCCGTTACATGACCTTAAAATGTTAATGTTCCCAGAAAAAACCAAAATAAAAGTTGTCATCATAATATGGAGTGTCAAGTACAAACAAATTAACATTTTCAATATTTTGCTGGTACGAGATGTCCAAGAAGAACATCCCAACTTATAATGGGCAACAATGCTAAAAATATAAAGTTTTGTTTTAATCTAAGCCGACACTTCTAGAAATATTACTTTTTAACGCAAAAAATTGTCACTGTCTTGTAAATAATGAAATTTAATAAAAAAAATCTGGAAAAAAACATATTTTGAGATTCCAAGAAAAACATCCCAACTCACAAGGGCAAAAATGCTAAAAAAATACACGTTTGGATGGGTTGTTTCGTAAAATTTGAAAATTTAATCAAATTTCAACGATCATTTTCGGGTACTGTGAAAGACCTATTCAAGTTCTGTTATTATATCATTATCGGCTAGTTGCTTGATAAAAATAAAATAATAATAGAACTTGAAAAAATCTTTCACAGAACTTGACAATTAACTTCGAAATTTAAAGAATTGTTAAAATTCTCCGAAACAACCCATTTTTAAAGTCCTTATTTAAACTAAACATTTGGAAATACTACTTTTTTACTCAAAAAAATTGTTAATTGTTAAAATGTCACTTTTAAAAATCGAGAAAAACAACACAAGAGAAGATCAATTAAGCATTGTTTTTTGACAAAAGTTTTGAAATATTTAGGTACTGTACTACAAAATGTCCCCGATTGCGAAAACTGTTTTTCTTAAATAAATTTATGTTTACCTAAAACCATTTTTTTTCACTCTAATCAGATGGTAGGTATTATGATTCGCTTAATTTCTTATAGCCATTATAATGACAAAGGGAGATAATAAAACAACCTTTATAAGTTTCAAGCGCAATTTTTGAGGCGGGTTTGGAAACCGTTATTGGATAATCAACACCTCTGCCATAGATCACACCAAGTGGTTCGCTAGGTTTGGTTATTTAGCAGGGGTGCCCGGGTTCATCGGGTGAGGTATGTTCAGGATACGCCTGCCCATCAGCTAAGTGGTGTGCCAGATCGGGAGAGGCTGGTTTGGGTCGACCCTTTTGTCTTCTCCAACTTGTCTCTCAACCAATCGCCTTGCGCCGTAGTGGGAGGGCTATATTCATATCTCCTTCAGTCCTGGGACCCAATTTTCATTTCAGTAGACAACTGTTCGCATGCGGTAATTATCTACGTTGTCTATGGTTTTTCTATCATCGAGTAATTATCTATTAATTTTCGATAGAAAGCGTATTTTGGAATTTCTAATAGATAATTATCTATTACAAAGCAGTAGATAATTGGACTATTGGTTTTAGTAGTAGTTCAACTGTCAAAAAGTGTTACTTGTACGGTTGCGTGTGTCGTATTTTTGTTAATTATTATAAAAATGGTGAGTTTTGAAGATTTGACGCACATACAAGCGATCGAAGACATGGAACAGGCCGAATATTTAACTGAAAGGCAACCAAGAAATTTTTTTTCAAGAAATGATGCATTTAGTCCGGGTAATGATCTGTTCATAAAAATTTTTCGACTACTAAACAATTGGTGCTCAAATTAATTTATCTATTGTCGCCTACTTCTTCAACGAACAACAAAGTGAATTGAAAATTGACAGTCGTAAACAGATGTATATAGAAAAATGTATCAAATCTATGGAGTTAAATACACAGGTTACCATATAAAAAAATAAAATTGGTACATTTTTATGTTGGTATTAATATCGGTTGTTTTACATTATCTACGACGGTTGAAAATACGCATTTATCGAAACAGTAGATAATTTATCGTGCGCGATCCTCGCAAGGGAGCAATTGTCTACTGAAATGAAAATTGGGTCCCTGGACACACTGATCCGCAGAGTCCAATCCAATTTTCATACCTTTTACCTTACCAGAACTTCCTCTTCTTGGTTTCTTAAAAACACCTGCGTTTCCTGTAAACAGCATTCCGAAAGATGAAATAGGCCCTAAAGGAAATTATTTTACTCAGGGTTAACACCGCCAACGTCATTCACACATACTACCTACTTCAAAACGCACCCGGCATGCCATATATATCCCCTTGTCTTTATTATCAATGGTTATAGCTGTACTTAAGTCAATAGTATGATGAATAAGAGTGAGATATAAGAAGTGCTAAATTTCTTCCATTTACTGTGTTTGTTAACGCGGTGTGAATTCTAGGTCACTGAGGAACGAGGAATTTGTAGTTTTTGTTCGTAAATCATTACTTCGGATCTGGTCATTGGCCGTCTCCACACTCCACACTACTTGCCACTCGCTAATGACTGGTTTTACCCCCGAAACTGTAGTCCGCATGCTTACAAAGTCAAATATTAATTGTTGGATTGGATTCCTAGAGTTAGGCGAACCGAATTCAGCACTTGGTATTTATTAACCACTAGAATGAAACATGAATGTTTTTTAAGACCAAGGGGAGGATACTTCACCATCTTATTGATTAGCGCTAATTATCGGATAAGTATTATTTTAGATTTACGATTGAAGGGTAAAAGTAACGTACATCTACGCGTTAAAGGGGAGACACATTACGCTATACGCTATACAATCCCATACAGACCTGTCACACCTGACAGATGATGTGCTATAAGAGTGGGCGTGGCGACAATGACGCGCCGTGATCTGCTAGCCAGGCGTAATTAGAAAATGATGGGGTCAATTCAATTTACGGAGCGCCGTGATCAAGCGGCTGTCATCTGTCGAGGTGACAAATCCCATACAAAAAACTGATATTCCGCGGCATTTCCACAGGTGATTTGACCCCCTCTCCTGAGGAAGATTATAGAGAAGTGTAACACCTTAACATATAATCTGCATAGGCCACTCCCAAATAAGCGTTCATGTGTATAGCATAATGTGTCTAAACCTTTATAGATACACATACAATATTGTATTGGTGATTCAACCCAATATTATATTTGTATGCCTTTCTTGAAAGAATTGAGTTTTCATGCGGACAAAACTGTTTGTTCAAATTCATATTGCATATGACGTACGGGCGCAAACAATTAATTCCTCTTAATATTTTAAACCATATGTTGCAAAAAGTGTATTTTGATGAACTTTTTGAAATTTTTGAATGGACCCATAGATTATAACGAACATTAAAAAGAAAAGTGTTTTATATTTTAAGCAACTGACAAACAACCGTCAATGAATGGTATATGGTTGTGTAAAATTTAAAACACGTTTATCAGTAAGGCGGAAAGATTTTAAGTATCAGTTGACCAAAAATAGATAAACAGCATAATATTTTATTTGTTTTTTTAGACATATTATTTTAAGGCGATGCACTACGTCGTGTAATATTTTAAATTGAGCCGCTATCAATAACAACCCTTCGTAGATGGCGATAATGTTTAAATTCCCGCTTAACACCATCCGCCTGTTTTGATTTATGCAAGAAAAAAATATGAAAAAAATATGCCAAAAAGTACCTTTTATTTTATTTTGTGGATGTTCTGGCATAAATATTTATTTTTTTTCCATCATTTTATAAATAACTTAATTTTCCACATTATACAATAAAATCAAAACCGAAAATGGGATCGTAAGTAGGAGAATTTGAACTTTAAAGCAGTTTTCATAGGCCTTTACATTATTTTTTTTCTGGGCTTATAAAAAGATTTATCTAAAAAATACTCGATTATTTCAAAGGCCAAAATGTATTCCACTCGCAGTATTTAATTAAAGCGTCTGAAACATTTCTAGGCGACCAAATTTTCAAACCAAAAACACATGATTTTCCATTACTACGTATGACATCGTCTTAATAGCTGTTTACCTTATTTTAACGAATTGACAAGTTATTTTTTCTACTATCCCATAGAAAAGGAGGAAATAAGTTATTCAAAGCTCTAAAGATTTTTTTAAAGTTTGAGACCTCTAAAATTCACATTCATTGATTTAAATTAAACTTCAAATTACATCTCATTATTCCGGAAGCCTATTTGCTATTATTTAAACAACTTATAGCAGACAACTCATCACGTAAAGAGTCAATGATAAAAAAAATGATTGAAAACTTTCACGAGAATTTTTCACTTGCATCTTATAGGCAGGAGCAATCAATTTATTTCAGAATGACTTGAAGTGTTTTTTTTAACGGTCGGACAATTAAATTTGAACGCCAACATTAAAATTTAAACGCACTTATACCGTTATATTTGTCAGCCCTATAAATTATCTTCTAGAAGTAAAAATCGTATAACTTTCTTTAATTTTACTTTTATTATTGAAGCATGAATTGTTGTGTCCTAAATTTACTCTCGCATGAAAGATATATCATCTATTCCGGTAATTAACTAATTAAGTTATAAATTGTTTAATTTTCTGACAGTTTTAATAAATTAATGCGCTATCGGCTATCGGACATGTCTGATTTATTGGTGTTTTGATCAGAGATCTGTGGAAGATAAATGTGGAATTTTACGAAAAATGTTGAGTAAGTATTTTGTAATACCAGAACGGCAGAAGAATGAGGTTTAAACCTAGTAGAGATAAAACATACTTACGTAAATTGTTTTAGTAAATGATTTCTGAAATAAATAACTGTCTCGCCTGTAAGAGAGCTGTTAGTGTTTTAGATTGAAGGAGTATTTAATCACCATAAAGCAGTTGATAGATAAAAATTAAGGATTATGATAACAAAATTGAAGATACTCTCGGTCGCCTGGCGAATATTTTGTATTTAGTATCCAAATATGGGTTGAAAATTTAGTTATATATAATGATCAGATCTGAATAATTTTCGTTTTAAGCCCTTTCTCGTTATTTTTTACAACGCTTACATTTAATTTAATTTAACGCTTATTTAGCGTAATGAGTAAGATTAAGAAAGGGACGCTTAGATGGTTTGGGCATGTAGAGCGAATGAGCGAAGATAGGAGTGTAAGGAGGATATATGATGCAAATGTGAATGGTAGCAGAAGTCGGGGACGCCCGAGGAAGACATGGCACGATCAAGTGAATCAGATACTCGAGTCGGGCCATGTCAAGAGTCAGAATAATAGAAGAGTATGTATGAGACGATGTATGAATGTGAATGAGGCAAGGAGTGTGTGCCAAGACCGAGTTGTTTGGCGGTCCGTCCTCTCTGCCTACCCCTGCGGGGAAACGGCGTGATGGTTAGTTAGTTAGTTAGTTCTTACATTTAACAGTATTTTAATAGCCATTTCCCTTCACGGGGACGCTACAATTCTTACTGGTTATGGACGGTTGGAATTTTTTTGAGGCATCTCACAGAAAAACACATTCTGTCATTATTGTTTTAATGATGAACTAATGTTTTTAAGACAGGATTTTTTATGCATAGCGCATAGGATAACAAATTATTATAAGCAATAATTAGTCGCCTGAAATAGCAGTAATGAGAAGTACTAGTTACATTTTGAATTATTTTATTAGAATTAGTTTGGGTTGGGAATAAACTGACGTAGCTAAGTGGTAGAGCACCTGACCGGACATCAGAAGGAGCGGGTTCAAATCCCGTCCGCGGCATTTGTTTTTACTCGGGAGATATTATCAATTAGTGATATGGATATATCAGGCGACTTATTATTTCTTATAATAATTTGAAATTCTGTCATATTTACATGTTAATAAGCCGTGAGAATAGACATCCGTACCGTCACCGTCTTGAAAACATTTTATCTCGCTTGGCATCAAATACATATTTTTTTAATTAACATAATTTTTATCCACTTTTCTAAGGACCTATTGGTTTGACAATGCGTTTCCCTAAGTTACCCTAGATCGGTGACTTGATCAATTTCAGGCATAGTCCTCTCGCCACAATGCCTCTTCGAATTTTTCCAAAAGATTTGTCTTATGTTTGAAGCCTTTCTTTGAAATTGCCGATAGAAAATACATCCTTGGTAGTAACTTCGGTAGTAATTCCACTGGTATTCTTGAGTCACACATTCTGTATATTTTTAAATATTAAAAAAATCAGGTTCCGCATAAATGCTTACCGAACAGAATTACTTCACTTTCAATCTTGATTCTATAACGAAATCTCTCTTATAATCAGTATTAAACGAATAATTTTAAATCTACTCTCCATTATAAAAGTAAATTGATAATACTCCGTGTTTGCATGTAACGCATTGAAAATAAACCGAAATTGAATAAAAAACGTTTATAAAAAATAAACACGTCTTCAAAATTTCACCTTGTGAAACGTCATTAATTCTCAACGCATAACTCATCATACGTTTTGTATGACTTGAATTACTAATGAAATTCTAAATGAGATTTATAAAGACAGCACTAATATAAGTCTGATTGCTTTAAAGTAAAAAAAGGAATAAAATATTTTGCCTTCATTACTGAATAAAGATATAATGGAGAAACTGCAATGGTAGAATTCTCATATTTTAAGGATCCGTAGTAAACGTTCAAAAAAAAGAAGAGGATGGTTTGAAAGGGAGATAATATGTAAATAAAAATGTTAGAGGGAGCTTGTGACTTTTTTAAAGCTGGGTCCAGACATGTTCTTTTGTCCGTACCGTACCTCCGTTTCGTACCAGCGTCGCGATCCAAAAACTCTGGACGCATCATCTTTTGTCCGTACCGTACCTCCGTTTCGTATCCGCGTCGCGATCAAGAGAATCCATCTTCTTCTTCATATCGTCGACACCGCACTCCATTTCGAAAGACAGTTCCTCCCATGCATCTTGCTTTATATTTTTATTGTAATAATTCCTGTTTCCGGGATCCTACAGAACTTCCCTGGCCCTATATCCATCGATAAGCTTCACAATATTATAGTTATCCCACTGCATTTTTCACGCTGATTCGGGTAGTGACAGAGAACACGACCAATGTACGCCGCGAACACGTCCAGACTGGCGCAGACCCGTACCGTATCGCCTTTGAACGGGTCGAAAAACCGACTCGCGATGGATCGGAGCGTACCTCTATCCGTATCGAGACGCCGTACCACCGTACCGTACCGAACGGGCGTCCAAACTAGCGTTCTTGATCGCGACGCTGATACGAAACGGAGGTACGGTACGGACAAAAGAACATGTCTGGACCCAGCTTAAGATAATAATAAGTAAGAATCTCTCGACAAATATTTTTAAAGAAACAGTGAATTTTTTCTCACCTATAACAATGTTAAATAATAGAATCAGATGTGTTTTTTTTTCAATTTTTCTAAGCGGATAACAAACCTCTCTGCTATAGGTCACGCCAAGTGGTTCGCTACGATTGGAGATTTAGCAGGAGTGCCCGGGTTCATTGGGGGAGGTGTGTTCAGGATGCGCCTTTTCACCAACTGTGAACTGACGTATCAGATCGGGAGAGGCTGTTTTGGGGAGACCCTTTCACCTCTCCAACTAGTCTCTCGACCCATCGCCTTGTGCCGCAGGGGGAGGAATATATTCATATATTTGTCACTCCTGAACATAAAGATCCCTAGATTCTTACCCAACCCTCCTACCATTTATCTTCCCAGAACTTCATTTCCTTCCTAGATGTGAGATTAATATAAAAAATGTGTATTTGTGTGATTTTTCTCCATCGAATGAATTTCATATAATTACATTTTCAGCTCAACATTAAATTTTAATTTCTGTGAAACAAGTGTGTCTTAACTTATGCAGTGATTTCATTAAAATGACACTTGTAAGTGATGGCGCCATTTTGAAATAATATCTTGTTAATTTGAAAGCTAGGCTGCATCCTCCATTAATAAAATCCTGGTAGCGGTCTATAAGTAATCACTTGGGCCCACTTAACTAATCATTTACGGAGTCATCAAAAATGTGCAGGCAAAAAAATCATTAGGTTTTGTCAGAAAGAGTTTCGACATTGGTGTGATTAATAAGCGACGTTGACCCAAAATCGCAAGATAATATTTGTATGCGCAGGCTAATTTTATTTTTTTACTCTGGACAAGAGTCCCAACTGCTCCTGACTATATGGAGACAGTGGGTTTAAGATATCTCCAATTGAGGTATGTTTTGACACTGAGATAGGAATTATTAACATGAATTGTTAATTGTAAAGTAAGAGAATTAATTAACTAAAATGTAATGTTTCATAGAAAATAATCCCTTTGTGGCTTGACATATTTTTAAATGAAACACTTTATTTTATACTCATCATTTATTGATATTTACAAACCGGTTTCGTTTGGCCTAACTTAGCGAAACCGGTTGGTAAATTGAGATAAGATAGTAGTTTAAAACAAAGAGATCGTTGAATTTAATAAATTAAATTTGACGGAATTGGAATTTGAACCTGCGACCTTTGAATTCGTAGTCGAATACCTTAACCCACGATCACCGTGGCCATTATTATTTAAATTAGGTTCCTTTTTTAAATAACTAAAAAGTAAATATCATATTTTTATAGGTGGTATTATAATTGGATCTCGGTTATAGAAGAAAAAAACTTTTAAGTCCGTGGTGAATATTTTTACGTTATTAAAAATGATATATCTTACGGAAACGCATTGAAGGAAATCTGTTTAATAAAACTCTATACGGTACCACTTAAATTTTTTCAATTAAAATTAGAAAATGGACCAGAGTACGACTGTGAATTCCGGCATGTCTACAAAAAGTAGGTCGATTCACTTACTAAACTCGCTGTGGTCATTTTTTATTTTTTCTCAATACGAGCAGTAATAATTTTCATCACCTACGCAAGATCATACAAAGAAGCGAGGTATTTGAGTTTTATAGTCAAGGTGACTAACTACTACACGTGTTTGTAAATCATAGATGTATCAATTTCCGTCAATTTAAGCGTCAATATATACCTTCTTATTATATGTTTTATAGAGCAGGGATTTTATCACGGACATCCACTAAATCAATTGAATTATCTTTCCAAATTATCAGCAATTTCATAGAAGTGGTCAATAGCGTAGAGATAATTTCATTAGACTGGCTACCGGATGTATGGAACTTGATTGTTGAAAACGCATTTTACCGTTTTATTTATATAAATAATTGTAAAACAAAATTGACCCCAAACGTGATCCCTGCGTTACCCCCAGTGCACTTACAATTGGATATCACAGTATTTTTGGTTTTGTTTTTTGCTGTCTGTTATTTTTTAACAAACAGGCAAATAATTTTGAAGCGGGCACGTTTTTAAATTAGTTCGCAAATTAGTTTGAAATTTCACTCATACCCCGTAAATGCCCAAAGATACGTAGCGATGTTTATAAATTGAGTTTAAATTTAGACTCGTGATCCAATTCGAGAATTTGAGAATTCCTATTGTCTGTTGTACCTACTACATTTTCAAAACGAAGATACTTAATGAAAACATATAGTTAATATATTAAGCAGTATATTTTATTGTACAATAATAATATTTTTTATAAAAAAAATACTTACCTTGATTGTTGATTGTATTATTGGTTTATAACTTATCTGAAGATGTATCTTACCTGAAACAAAAAAAAGCTTACTTCAGTTTCAGAATAAAATAACAGGAAAAAAATTATACAGGTACATTAATAAAAATAATATTAGAACTCCAACTAATAAGTTCGTTTGGATAGTGTTGCAGAATTGGGACATAACTCCCCGCCACAAATGTAAATCTATTTAAATAAATAAAGTTACATTAATTCTATTCACACCTATTTCTCGAACCATCTATTGTGGCAAACGTTCGTGTGTAGACTACATAACTTATATCTCATATCTTAATGTAGCTAATTCAATAATGATGATAATCATCAATTTACTACTAGTGAATACTCACAATAAGACAAACTGGAACAGAAATATAAATAAATATTACCTCTACACTCACCATACCGCGTCCGTAAACAAATAGCACGATAAAATAATTGATTATCAGAAGACCGCTACATAGATTCACTTTTGCCGTCGTTAGTTTTTACTGAACCGCGTGACATCAACAAAAAAATCGCCTCGGGTATTACGGGCACTCTCACAATACACTAGAACAGCTTTAATGTGTTTGGGTCATAAATTAATAATGGGCATCTAAGTCAATGGTAAGATAAGATTACACACATGAAGAGGACTAACAATTTCAGACTGTTGAATTATTTGACTTTTTATGAATATTTCGATTATATAACATTTATTTAAGTACTGCTGTCAAGAAAAATACGACATTTAAATTGGTAAATGGGGATTGTCTAAAATTTTGTTTGATTTGACACATAATATATAAGTATAAATATACTGGTCCCGCTGGTGATCCTTACGGTTCCCCTCGTGATTTTTTAAAAGGTTTGATTATTGTCCTTTACTGTTCGCTGACTGTTATTTCGACACCACAACGCCTGCAAATGTGCTACCCTTTCAAAAAACTAAAAATTACTAAAATTAATTAAAAATGTACCATACAAATATAAGAATAGTAATAGGAAAACAATCATATCTTAACAGCTTCAATGAATATAAATTTTGGTAAAGTGGACTGTAAAACAGTTTTTCGGGTTCTTGTCGATTAAACTCCTTCGTTTCTGTGGGATATTGGTATCACCAATAGAGGGAGTTATCACTAAACAAATATTAAAAGGCATTCGAAGCAAAGTGTTTATTCTGAATTACAGCATCTTTCACTATTTAATACCCAAAATTCTTTGATTGCTTACCAAGGTTTCTACGGACAAATTGGTAAAGAAAAATACTTGTTCATCATTATTACGGTTTTTGACAGCGATTCAATCAAATATACTTACTATTTTTTTACAAATTACCCTTACAACTGCTGAACTATATAGGCTTCAAGGATTACTACCCATTCATATACTAGCTTCGGTGTATTATGCCATGGTAGATTCTCACCTATCCAATCTCTGCTGTAACAATAAAATCCGCATTTATCTAACACACACTACGAAATATGGAATAAAATATCTCAACTATATTGCCTACACACTCTATAACTCACTTCCAGATATGTATAAACACAGCTAGCATAATCCAAAAATATAAAGTAAGGCTTTAGAAGAATACTTTTTAAAAACAAATAAAAACGAAAATACGTAATTCCTGTCGTGTTGTATTTTGTTTTGTTTTTTTCTCTCTCATTTTCTATCCCTGTATTTGTAATCGTGCATAATCTATTTTTACCAATGTATTTAGTGGTAAAAGTACCTTTTCCTAAATTCCTTGGCTCTGTGCTTGTGTGTATATCCCTGTCTGTTTTCTTTTTTGTTTCTTCTACTTAAACTTCCTTTTTCTATTTGTGTACTGTTTTATATGTGACACTTATAATTATGAAATTTTTCTATTTTTGTACTATTTCGTATGTGAAACATATAATTTTGATATGTAAATACCAATTTAAAAATGTACCTATAAACTACCACCGATGTATTGTAAGTTCCTCTCGTCCTACAATGAGTTTTGAACTCACCGAGATTGCCCTGGCAAGATAAAAAATAATGGAGGTTGTTTTCATAACTTCAGCACAAAGATTTGGGGATTGTATAAGATAAGATGTTTATTCAAAAACATTTGGGTAGGCCTATTTTCTACCAAGTCCAATACATATTGTGCGTCTCAAAAATACTCAAATAAATATTTTCATCATCCTCTTAAGTTTGTTGGTTCATGTTTTCAACTAACTCGTACTCATTCACTGCCGAATATAAAAACGTCTCGAGCTAATTAATTTGAACGATCATCTGGTTAATGCTTAGAGAAAACGCTCTTGTCGAACATCCAAAATAATTGGCCGGTAGTTGGCATTAGTTATAGGGAAACGCCTAGAACCAAGTTATTTATTATAATATTTATTGGCTAATGAAATATATAAATCTTAATAAATATTGGAGAAAATAAAATAACGTGTTTTACATTTTGGTGAAGAAAAAAATGATAACATAAATGGCGATTAAGAGTCTTTTTGACCTATTTAGATAATGCTGTTTTTAATATTTTGCATTCGATGCGCTTGGTCTAGACGTCTTCTGAGAATCGATCAATTATTTTAATCGTAGAAATATTTCAATTTTGATGTTTTTTTTTAATTATAAAAGAAGGTTTTCCGATAAGAGGTGTTATTTTGAATAGCCCGCTATTTCGGTAGATGTTACTTTTGAAGCTGTAATTTTTTCACATTTGACAAGTAGAAACTACGCCATTAATAAAAATGGAACAATACACGCTTCAACAACGCGTTGAAATTATTGAAATTCATTTGAGTGAATCAAATGCAAATCATCTTGAGTGATGAGGCCCATTTCCACCTCAGTGGCTTCGTCAACAAGCAAAATTGTCGCATCTGGGGCTCGGAAAACCTAAGAGTTATTGTCGAAAAGCCTCTTTATTCTCACCGTGTGATTTTTTGGTGCGGTTTATGGTCCGGCGGAGTTATTGGAACTTAATTTTTTGAAAATGAGGCTAGAGCAACAGTTACGGTGAATGGATTGCGCTATTGAGAGATGATTAATGAATTTTTATGGCTGAAATTGGATGGTATTGATCTGGACAACGTTTATTTTCAACAAGACGGCAATACGTGCCACACGAGCAACGTAACCATTGATCTTTTACGATTGAATATCAAAATAACACCTCAAGTTGGAAAACCCTGTACTAAACTTTAATTGCTCGAAATTATTATTAAAGTTGGTTAATTTATTTAGTATTGTGAAAATAAACAAAATTTTATACGATGAAAGCACTCTAAAATCCATTTTCTATTGTGAATGGATGTTTATCGATGGTGTGATTTTCGATTATTTAGCCGTTGATGTTTACTCGGTAGTGCGAATAAAACAAACACCATTTTAAAGTGATTCAGTTTTGGGCTATTATGCCGTGTTGCGCTACCTCATTCTTTAGCCAATGTTTCGGACAGCATCCATCATCACATCTGCCATGATGATGGACACTATAATGCTGTCCGAAACGTAGGATCAAGAAGGAGGTAACGCAACACGGCATAATACCCCAAAGTAAATTTGTCCGTGAAAATCTCAAATCATATCCAAAATTTATTTAAATAAGAATAAATTACGCATTGTCACAAAAATTAATGTTTCAATTAGGTATTTATTTCAATCTAACACGATTCCAAGTTAGTGGCTGAATTGGCATTGCGTTTGGGTCCCACTTAGGAGTAGTTTTTTCAATTCCTTAGCTGGCTAAGTCCTCCATAAGAACACAAGCAACATTTTCCGCTTACTGTGGTGGTAGTAGGAGATTTTTCAAATATTGTCAGGTTATTCGTAACCCGTGAATGTTTGTCTTAAAAAAAGAGGATTTTTTCGGATTCCAAAATTAATCGGAACCAGTGGTGCAATGACATCGTTCATGTGTTCGTTGTGAGGCTGAAAGAATTGGAGAGGGGATGGTTATTCACAGCTAGTCACTGAACGCACCAAAACCAAATTCAAAGGCTCTGAATGGTGGTCCTTCACCAAGCCGATTCAGATTATTATTAAAAAAAACAGAATTAAATTTTATAAAGCTGTGTTTATAGTACCATAAAATAATGCAAATAAATAACAGATAACAAAAATATATCTCAATAAAATGACTAAAACTGATCGAAAAAGAAATTAAAAATAATCTCATTTAAGTTCCTTAAAGTCCTTGCATTATTTTGCCAGCACGTTCTGAAATAATGACTAATATTGTAATAAAAATCTTTTATCTGTAGGTACAAATGCCGGATAGGAATGCCGCATAGACATTTTACGTTTAAACCAGTCAATGTTCAAGATATAAAATAAAATTACTCCGGTACATTTACTGTTCATTAAACACATTTTTTTCCTACTGAGATAACCTTGTAAAATATTTTCCGCTATGATCTATGTCTTGTGACCTATAGAAAGATAACCATTGATATATTTTACAAAAGAATGGCTTTCCCGGCTAAAAAAATATCATAGATAATAGAAACAAAGAGGAAAATTGTGTAAAAGCGTGCCTGTCGCCGAGATACAAACAAATTGCACGGAGCAAGCAATGAAAGTTATGATTTTTCATGGTATATAGATAGAAACATAGACAATTTGTAGTTTTATGGGTGAACGATGTTGTAGACACTTTTAGCCCATGGTTTCATGCTAATAACGGTTTATGGTTTATCTCTCTTGTTTTTAGGCTAGGTGCTAGGTGAATTAATTGATTTAGTCATTTCGTTTTAAAGAAAGTCCAGTTCAATGGGAGAATAATTTTTCATTAAAGTATTCGGGGTGATTTCGGAACTTCTTAAATATAAGGAATTGTCCACAATCTTAAAATGAACAGCTTTTGTTGTTATACTTAGGATAAGGAATTGTCATTAACCTTCAAATAAGCGACTTTTTCGTTAACTAGGGGCGATTCCAGTTTTATTTAGGACAAGAAATTGTCATTAACCCTTTAATGAATTACCTTTTCGTTAAATGCGATTCCAGTTCTGTCAGATCACATCGAAAGAGTCGTTAATTTTAAGGTTAAAAACAATTCTTTATCCTTAAGCAGAACCACCGGAATCGACCTACAGGGGTTGGTAGAAACATGACATTTGTCTAAAACGACACAGTTAGAGATATCGTAATCGTAATCGATACTAAATTGAAACTTAATTGAAATAATATAAAGTGTCATAAGTACACTTTTCATCATTAGTTTTATTGTAAAAAATATAAATACATATTCGTTCTTATATTCATTCTTTATATATAAAAAAAAACAGCCTGCCAATTGGTCCCAAAACTCGAAATGTAGTTGACCGAAGTTCTACTTGTTCTGATTTAGAGTCGATGTTATGTAGTTTTTTAACAGTAATATTGTGATATATAGTAGTTGTTCGAGGAACGAATAAGGGTTGGGATAGCCGTATTTTAAAGGGCTATTCCACACAGATAAAGCATAGATAACGCCTATGGCTTATGACAGGCGAATGCGATAACACAATTTGTAAGGTTAATTCACAGTCAGCTTACCGGGTGGCGAACGAAATCTGCATCTCGAGAATCATCTGTCAGCACTGGAACGGTGATCGTTGTACGGTAGCACTCGTTATGTTGAATTGGATTGCGATAATTGCTCTCAAATACGTTTAAGGGATTATTCCGATAAATAACCGGCGATAGTACACACATTGGTTTTGACAAGACGAACGTTTCGATGCGATTGTACGGCTCACGGCACTCCATGATTATAGTCGACGTGTGTGATTTCAAACTGTACAGTTCAATTTTTTTTTTTTTTTTAATTCCTTTATTTTTCCCAATTCTGACCATATCAAATCTGACCATACTATTGGTCAGCACACGGCCTGTCAAAATTAAATCGGCGTGACGGAACAGTAGTGATTGATGAAAAAAGTCGTACACACCCGAGAAAAAACATTAGCGAAGAATTGCGTGGTTCAGCAGTTTTGTATAAATGAATACTGTATTATTAATCAAATTAAATCGCATAAAAATTATCTTCAAATATACAAATTTATAGTTTAGTTATTTTTCATATCACTTGAGGTAACCTTGATATCTATCATATAAAATCGCTTGAGGTGACCTTGCAAAATCTCTATCATATCATATCCCTTGAGGTAACCTTGCACCATCTCTATCATACCATATCGCTTGAGGTAACCTTGCACAATATATATCATATCATATCCCTTGAGTTAACCTTGGAAAATATCTATCAATGAATCATTTGGTCTCTCTTATGGTATAAAACAGAACATGGTACATTATTTAGTTATTATTCATATCGCTTGAGATAACCTCATATCAATATCTATCATATCATATGGCTTTATGTAACCTTGCACAATCTCTATCATATAATATCGCTTGAGGTAACTTTGCACAATATCTATCATATCAGATCCCTTGAGGTAAGCTTGCACAATCTCTATCATATCATATCGCTTGAGGTAACCTTGTACAATATCTATCAATGAGTCATTTGATCTGTCTTATGGTTTAAAACAGAACATGGTACAATAATTATTTATTTTTTATATTGCTTGAGGTAAACCTTGCGCAGTCTCTATCAATGAATCATTTGATATGTCCTATGCTATAGCATAGAACGTGGCACATTATTTTGATTATTTTTTCGTGTTTTAGCTGCGTGATAACCATTCTGACATTACCAACACCGTATCATTGAACTTCACGTGGCGATTTGTGATCTTTTGGCATTTAGTTGCGGCTACGGATAGACCGGTGATGTCATTCTGAGATTCTAAAGACGCCGATATAAAACAAGTTACGTTATTGTTGAACATTTGTACAGGTTTTGCCACGCCCCTCAAACTGAATTTCGCAACTTATTTATCTGATATATACCTATCATTATTGTTTAAAGTTGAGCATCAAATGAAACAGTTCTACGAAATAGATGGGTGCATATACATTGAAATCGATTAGTATTTTAAAATATCATTAAAAATACTCATTTAGGTTGTCAGTGCGTGAAGTGAATTATTCACGTTCAATGAAATCAAATTTAATTTTACATTTGAAAAATTAGAAATTATTGTTTGAATTGAGACAAGCAATTAAGTACGTACGCACTTATCTGTAATCAGTATATTTTTTGTTATCTTTCACATAACTTGAATATTAACACTGAAATTATATGAATTTGTTAAATTCTGTAAAACATTCCGACCTTAGTATATATTACCTATATTTTCTTAAGGAAATAATTATACATTAACTGTAAACATTTGTAATGTCATTGGTCTTTGCCTTTTGACCCTTTACGTAAATATTTTAGTGTGATATTGGGATGGTGTCTAAATAGTAATCATACTGTAATTAAAATAATGTATTATCTAGATATCCTAGGATGGAAGCTGATATTGAAGAGTGACTAGGCAACTATGCAACCTATATCGCTTTCGTTTCTCACTTACAATATTGTAGTTGCAAATTCGTTACAATATACAAATGTATTATCTGTCAGTGGCTTTACCACAGTTTCTACAGCTTCACAGTGACAAAGCCTTCGGAAAGGGTAACAGATGTCACGCCTAAAAAGAGCAGAGCTTTAAAAACTCTTGTTTCTCACCTCAGCGCCGAGACTGTCAGGATACGTTTCAAAATATCTAAAAATGTTTATTAATTGTCCTGTCTCATTTAATAAAGAGATCATAAATCACATTTTAAAATCGCAGGACTATAACAGATGCAAACAAGATATAATTAATTAAATGTATAAAAAATCGGTACGAAGGCCATTGGTTCGCAAACGTGCACTGTGCAGAAATCTATTCGGCGTAAAAAACGTTTATAAATAATTATATTGGGCCGTTGTTGTAACGGAGTCAATTTCCTGGCGAAAAAACCTAGAAAATATCTACACATTATTTTATTAAATCGATATACGAGTAATAGGTCAACTGAAAAGGTAACCTGTTATTATACCTACCTTGAAATTACCTTTAAAAATACGTAAGATATAAAAAAGTAACAAATAAAAGCTGTCTAAGCAAAGTGTGAAATATTAAGCTTCGAGTGTAAAATTTAAAAAACAATCCAAAAAACACTAAACTTTGCTTTAATGAGAAAAGTTTGTAGACTATTATATTGAAGCTTTAAGCTAAGCAAACCAATGTCTAATTAAAAGTTTATTTTTATTCAAATTATCAATGTTCTGATGGACTTTTAAATAAGTTTGTAAGTTTTTTTCAGGTTCTGTCAAGTAACTGATCTAAAACGATATAATAACAGATCTATAAGAGCACATTCACGAAACCAGAATTGATTGTTGAAATGTGTATGATACATTGAGAAAAATTTTAAAAATAGGTTTTTGGTTTATTTATTTATTTGAGCAACATAAACAGTCTTAGTAATACAATATACATAAGAGAATAACAAAAAAACAGACCAATTATTAATGTTCACAGATATATATTCAGAAACATAAAACTAACCTGTAAACGATAAACCTATAATATGCCTACCATAAACAGCAATAAATAAAAGTGATTATAACTATACTTAAATAGACTTGGGTTGGAACGGGGAAGGGGAGGAGAGGGATAAGGAAAAGTTGTCACGCAAGTAATATTAAAATATTAGGTACAATCAATTTAACAGTGGTTAATATGAGTTAGAATGTGATACAATGAAATTCTGTGGTGATAGTAACTAGCAGTGAATATGTCAGCACGAGTGTCTATATTTGCAAATTTATAATTATAGTAGTTATATGTCCTTTGCATAAATTCATTTTGGTTGGAATTGGTATTGCATCTATCAATGTAGAAAAGGGTATTTTGTCTGTAGTTTGCTGTATCGAATTGGCGCATGGAAATTTATTTTGTTCAGCAACTCCGGGCAGTCAACTTTAGAGTTAATAATTTTATACAAGAGCATCCGATCAGCGACAATCCTCCTGTTGAGTAGTTTTGTGATTCGAAAATGTTTCTCGATTTCGTCGTAAGAGTTGTATATATTATGTTAAATGATTTAAAATTGAGGAATTTGAGAAATCGTTCCTGAACTCTTTCTAACCTGTTAACATAAACAATATAGCGCGGGTTATAAACCGGTGAACAGTACTCCAGGTGAGGACGAACATGTGAATTGTAGAGAGTCAGAGAGATTATTTGAGAGATATGTTATTTCGAAATTGCATAGCTAAAGATGGAAACGAAGTTCTTATCTCAAAAGATTTGCTTTAATCGACAGTGATTAGATGATGATGACTCGTGATGAAAATGAAGTCGCTAGTTGTACATATTACGTTGCGTTAAGCAATTATTTCCGGAAAGAAAAATCTGCGTAAATTTCATAACGCTAGAGATCGCAATTCAAAAGTAGTGAAGATTAATAATAACAAATTATTATAACCAATAATTAATCGCCTGTAATATCAATACAAATTGAAAATATCTCCAGAGTAAAAATAAATGCCGCCAACGGGAATATAATAATTTGTTATCCTTTGTGCTATGCATAAAACCTTGTCTAAAAAACATTAGTTTATCTTTATAAAAAAAGATGAACAATAATTTATCTTCAAAATGTTTGTTTTTTCTCCAAATTTGCCAAAAATGGTTAGTTTCGTCGGCAAATCACAAGAGAGAAGTTTTTTTAAATAAGTTAAAAAAAAACTAATCTAATTTATATAACGTATTATGTTGAAAGGCAATACAATGATAAACGTTGTGTTTTATCAGTAAATCTAACGCAGTTTATACATTTAATTATGTACAGTAGAAAAAATTCTGTCAGTGAAACAAAAAAAAACACGATAAAAGTCTTGTGGGAATTCTGAATGAGAATCTTAGAAAATTATGCAAAGTTGCGGACAGTAAAACGGATGATGTATTCTAATAACATATTATTTGGAATATTTTTATTTGGAAATAGGTCACCCAAAGTGCTTCTACGTTTTTTTGCAAGCTTTAAAGACGATTAGCAGTCAAGTTTTGTCAGATTAGTTGAGCATGCGCTTGTTTTTAAATTGGAAAAAAACGAAGTTATCTTGTTTTATTTTTATTTTATTCAAAAATATCTCATTGAAGTTATGCGCATTAATGCGAGTATATATTATTGACGAATGTAAATGTATATGTTGGAAGCGGAAATTGACCCACTTCCCGACATCCGATCAAGCTGAAACTCGGCAGATATACTCGTTGTTGATGATAATGAATTCTATCAACTAGTAGAATATACACACGTGGACATTTGCGCATTCATAATAAATAATTCTCGTTCCTACCCGATCGGCATTTGGCAAGGCTGGTAGAGTTGTTGACTCCAGTTCCTGAGAAGGAAGGTACAATCTACAGTCAAACATTTAAAAAATTATAAATATTTTAAGCTGTAAAATAGATGTATTAAAGTTTAAAAAAACGTTATTATTTTTCTTATTTTTTCTGTCTGTTTCATCTTTACATCGAGAGTTGTTGATGTAATATTTTTCAATGATTAACTATTAAAATGAGATATATAAGATTTTCTATATGTAATCTAATAAAATCAGATTTTTATGTGGTATTTCTACTTACGAGCCATGTTTTCAACATACATCTGAATCTATTTGGGAATTTACAATTTTGTTTTGTCACTTGGCAACATGTTGAACATTTTGGGCACGTTATATTCTAGCGTTAGCTGTACGTATTTATTGTGATATTTTGGAACAAGCATGCCTTCATTCTTTGTGAACCTAGAACGTAGTAGTTTTAAGTAAGGAATCCACCCCTGAATTGAATCAATCAAATTATTATTTAGAGGTAATGCTATAAGAGTAACGGATACTTGAAACAAAATATATTTATATATAGCGTAATTTAGTGAAAATACTTCTCGTCTATTTAGATGGAAGATATTAAAATAATGTTGGAATTTAGTTTGAAGGTTTTATTGAATGCCAAGCAGACTCTGTACTATATACTACTATAACATTCAGTATACGAAATAATAACTGCAATGCCTGAACCAATCTATCCGAACACGATTGATCAGTATTTTGATTCAACAAGAACACGAGAACATGAACCATTTAAATGCAATGTAATTTGATTTAAATCGAAAGAAATTAATTATATCATGTCGGTATGAAAAATGACCTTACACTGTAATTTTACTTACATTACAAGTATAAATCAATTACGATAGAATTTCTGATACATTTGATAAATGAATACATTGATTTCGTAAAAGGATGTGTTAACATTTTACCTCTCGGTTCACTTCTACAATATTTTACACATGTGATGAAAAAATGAATAAAATCCGTTACGGTGCTAAATATTTATTTTTATTAAAGAAATCAATTAATTCCATATAAAATTGTATTTACATTGGGTTATTACAAATTAAGAGATCTGAATAATACTTGTGTTTGGAAGAGAAGTGCACAGTACATCGTTGTAGTTATTTATAAGTAATTAATAATATAATAAGTATTACATGTTTTAATAAGTACATTATAGTGAACAAGTAAAAAAAGTTACATTATGCGTTTGGTAGATGTGATAAAAGTGTAAGTAGTTATATATACTTTATACAGAAAATTTGTGATATGCGTTATTTTTAAGGCGATGCACTACGTCGTATAAAATTTTAAATTGAGCCGCTATCAATAATTACCATAATAAATAATACGTAGATGGCGATAAGGTTTAAATTCCCGCTTAACACCATCCGCCTGTTTTGATTTATGCAAGGAAAAAACATGGCCAAAAACTGCCTTTTCTTTTATTTTGGGGATGTTCAGGCATAAATATTTAATTTTTTTTCGATCATTTTATAAATAACTTAATTTTCCACATTATACAATAAAATCACAACCGAAAATGGGTTCGTAAGTAAGAGATTTTGAACTTTAAAGCATTTTTCATAGGCCTTATACATTATTTTTTTCTGGGCTTATAAAAAGCCAAGATGTATTCTACTCGCAGTATTTAATTAAAGGATCTAAAAAATTTCTAGGTTACCACATTTTCAAACCAAAAACACATGATTTTGCATTATTACGTATGGCATCGCCTGAAAGACAAAACCTCTACAACTTTATAACCAAACTTAATATTAAAATATTAAAGCAGCACTTTAAAAAGTTTGCGTTCGTTGTGCTATAAATTAATAATACCTAACAATACAAGTTATGTTCGTTTGACATTTGACCACCGACCATTTTCCCAGGTGACAAGACCGATCCTATTAATCAATATTTTCTTTCAAAGGTCTGTTCTCTAACCTAGTACTCCGGGATAGAGTTCTGATTACTTTCTTAAACTCGGATTGAGAAGAAAGTAAAAAATATTGGTAGGTCACTCAACTTTCCTGATAGCTTGTGGTTTAGAGGAACTTTAACTGACTCTGGACTATTTTTAGGTTGAATTTCGCATTTAAGAGCATCAAACACTGTCACAATCACTTCAGTACCTACCTAGTGTGATGAAAAAGTTGCTATATTTACTAAAGTGATTTGTCTGATGGCACATTGAAACGCTCATCAATTTTCGTACTCAAATTCAACATAATTTTCAGTTCAGTTCATGTCATTTTCATCATGAGCTATAGAGCTTTGAAAATGAACAAATAAAACGTAAATTACACTTATAACAACACGACAAAATACAATATTCTACAGCAGCACACATAAGCGTAACTACATTGCCCACTCTCCGATACAACGACTTCACACCATGGGAAATCATTACTTGGGTGATGTTGACATATTCAATACCAACTTGGCAAGTTTTGTGGATCATTTAAAACATTTATTTCAACAATACTCCTAAACACATCATGTAAACCAACAAATAGCTGTAATTTTCTGTTTTTGTTTCTTGTGTTTGTATAACTTGTTACATAGCTTTTATCAAATGTAATTTTATTCTTATTTTTTATGTTTGAAAGTATTTTTCAAATTAAAATTATACTACCAACCATGTAAAAGCCCTCTGGGCGTTAAATGAATAAAAAAATAAAAAAAATAAAAAAATATAATGAGGTTGGAAAATAATAGTGTAAGTTTTGATATTTAATTTCCTAACGAACCATTTTCTTATTAAAAAAAACAGCACACCTCATTGTATTTCGTTTATCCGAACTAGACAGGAATGAGAAAAGTCGGATAACCGAAAAAGACACACTATCCAGAATAATTATTTCAGAATGTAGCCGAATAATCTAAGAAGGAAATTTATAAAAAAACCACAAAACGAAAAACATAATTCTTTTTTTTAAATTTCGTATGTAAGTTTGAGCATATTTTTTTGTGGACGAAATAATTCGAATCTCCGAAGGTTTAACCGCATTAGGAATGAATAATATTACTACACTAGGCGTTTCTCCAAATATCGACGGTCACACATTATAAGCGGAATCAATTAATCTCATGAATATGCCCGCAACACTGCGTATTATTTATAGATATTCCAATTTGCAAATTAAATAAAATAATCAGTAACCGAATGACGAATGGGTTATTATTATTTGAGAGAGAACCGATTTTGTTGTTCAGTGACTTTGCGTTTTAGTAACGTAATGAAAAATCAATAAGAAGTGACAAAGAAAATATTTAATAGATTTATAAATCAAATTGCTTTATGTTAAAAAGCAGAGAGCCTTGGATATAAGAGTTAAATAAATACAGTGAGAGATTATTTATTTATTTTCTGTATTATTCAAACCATTTAGTCATGTTTAGTAATTTTCACGAAACGTTACATTATTATCTTCCCCGACTGTTGTAATGTAAATATTGTAAAAGGCACCTTCCAGAGTGGTAGATACTCACAGTACGTCCGGGTCAAAGAATTTAAAGATTACTTATAATATATTTTTAAAAACTTTTTTCTGATGTTAAGATCTGACTGGCCAAGTATTTCCCAACCTTCACATTGTCTACTCCTTCACATCGCCACTCCCACAGCCTCACAACATTCCTTAATTGGGAATGCCATTAGCTAAGGTTAGTTAGGAGCAGTTAGTTAATTAGGGGCTCTTGTGCCTTTTTTCACTATAACCACTAGAATAATTGTCAAATTTTTATTCAAACAATATTCCAGACAGTACCTTCAAATATTATGACAGTGTCATCAGAGTAAGATATTATTTTTCTGTTTAGATTTTTTATAAATGTGATGATAAACAGTACAGGTCCCAGGACAGTACCTTGAGGTATGCCAAATTCTTTTATTTTTTGATGACTATACACATCGTTGATTTTTAGCACTTGAAGGCGTTGGTTTGAAAGGGCAGATTTTTTGCACTCTGGTGCTGTATTATTTAGTCCAATAATACGTAACTGACTTATTATAGACTATCAACTTTAAGAAGCCTTATAAGGTGTCAACTAACCACATAATGACCCCCTCAGGATATATCACGACTGTGTTAATTGCAAAATCATAAATAATCGAAGCTACGCAAAGGAATACGACTGAAAGCTCCGATATAACACAACGATTGTATTAGATTAGCACAGACCCGTAAAAATCACGGGATAGTCTGAATTCTTGACAAATCAGTTGCATTTTTGAAATTATTTTCTGTTATAATTTTATATTTTAGGTAGGTAATTTTTCGTTTCTCTATATTTTCATAAAATCAGTTCCAATTTTTAAAAGGACTCGTAAATTCAAAGCAAATTTTAGATCATTGAATCAAATTTTACGCAGCACGTAAAGAAAACCGAAATTAGTATTTTTAATGATTATTGCAACCACTGACCCAATAATACCAAGAAGTATAATCCATAGAAACTTCAACTAATAGGTCCTTAAAAGGCAATAACGAAAAGCTGCTAGTTTAATTTGGGAACCACCTCTGGGCTGGAGCCCCACAATACTTGATAAACCTAATTGAATCTGTTCAAAGGAGGGCGGTCCGTCTGTCGTGACAATCCATTGTTAACAGACCGATTTCCATATCAATGCACAAACGCAATGCTGAGTCTGTTCTACAGGTATTTTAATGGAGCAGCATTGAACCCTGGTGCACCGGTGTATGTCCGTAAAACTCGATGTACACGGGCCGAATACCCGTTCACAGTTGATAGCTTCATGAGAACGGGTCCCTTTTTCGACTCGTACTCTTGTGAGGATCTCATAAATAAGCCGATGTTAGTTATGCCTTTGGTTTGTAGGTAGAAAATATGACGAGGCGCCGCTGCGCATGTATGCGATTTTTCAGTAGTATTGGTGAACGATGTTGGCGACAGTTTCATATTTATAATGGTTCATGACCCATCTCCCTTGTTTCTAATATCCATAACTTTAATACATTTCTGTCTCTCAGCGACAAGACTGAAAATATCCGCTTGTAATAATAGTATCCAATGGCTTAGTCGGCGTAGAGGTTAGAGGCATTGCTGCAATCCTATGCTACTTCGATGTCGGTACTAGGTTACAGCGGCAGACACGCCGGCGGGTGCGGAATGTAGGTCGCAACGCTGTCAATACACACCCATAATATGGAGTTTCCATACGGCAACGTGTTGTGTATTCAAAAATCACGCAATTTGGGATACATAATGTACAGAACAGCATTAACGTGAAGAATTATTATCGTTAAAAGTTAAACTGACTGTATGCATGATGTAGATTGGAGATAATCTTAATACCACCATTCAGAATTGAAACGTTGCTTTAAATGGATTTAGCCATGTTTGGTGGCCAGATCTGATTAGCCAGGTGCCTACTTTTAACCTTCGTCTACCAGATTTCCCTTTTAACTGGTACACTGAGATCGCGGTGGTGAAATACCGCCATTCAGATTCTGTAATATTGCTTGAAATGGATGTGCATGGTGACCAGTTTTGAATAACCAGGTAGTTTCCAACCTTCATCTTACCCATCTCTCTCCCTTCCTCACCCTCTTTAGTTTCACAACTGACCCTAAATGGAATGTCGTTGTTCCATTGTTTCCACTCCATTGAGTCATTTCATTAGTCACTTTAAAAATAAAATTACATAGGTACAAATATTTCCTTGACCCTTATCTCTCGTTTTTATTGCGCAATGAAAACAAGAGATAAACAATATGCTGAAAAAAAAACATTATTGTTTGAATGGTGTAAATTAAAACAAATTTACTTACACTTGAGTGGGCTTTATAAAATTTGCAAATATTGTCAAAAATATATGATTCAAAGAGATTTCATCTGAACTATTTACGCTTTTAAGAAATATCAGATTATGTTTTTTTAATAAAGACCATTGTAAAATTGTAAACAATATCTGCCATCTGTGGCTTAATTCTGTTAAATTTCATTACAAAAGAGATGAATCATCACTTATAGTCTGACTGTATTTTAAATTCACTGGGACAAAAACTTGTTTAATAAATTAATTTAATTTAATTAACCATCGCATATTGCTATATTTTATGTATGTGCTTATTTGTCTATTATTAAGTGTCTTAATTTTCAGTATACTTTGTCTCCTGAAACATGTAGATAATTTTTAATTCTTTATAATTTTTTTGATAGCAATGTTTATCATACTTTTTATTGTAGCTATAATACAGTCCCATCTTAGACGTGTTCCCTTTCACCGTTCGTTCTATACCCCCCACTCTTCACTAATCTCTAGTCACGCCTCCACCCCCACTTCAACACTTGCTATAAAATTATTTTCACCTTTGTTTTGTAATGTCAAGTTAGTATAATTTGCCCTGAAGAAGGAACGGTTGTTCCGAAACCGGTCAAATAATATTTTTAAAAAATGTCATTAAAACATAGTTACTATGGTTTTTAATATCACATGTCGTCACTGGTCACTCAGCCGAAAAACACCCCCCTCCCCACTCCGACCCTAACTGTCCAATATTTACTGTTATTGTTGTTTGCGATCTAAATTTTTCACTTCTAATGAATTCAGAAATCACTGGTTAATAAAGTACGCCTTAATAAACGTTTCACAATTAAAATGAAACTAAATTCACGAAAACACAAATAAAAGCAAATATGTAGTATTAAACATGTGTGCGTGAATGGCTACTTACAATACATACAGAAACAGGGTTGGCCCAAATGTATATGTATTCCGAGGCACGTTTTGCCGCCCGGGGGCACCGATGAAATTCAACGTTGGCCCTGGTTTAGTTAGCAAATTATTATTATTATTTGCTGTGAAATATAACTAAGGTCCCGATTACGAAACCGAAATATAATAATGCCTGGTTCGTTGATGACTAAGAACGCTGCGTGAATTTTTTTTGTTTATCGATACAGTGTCATGTCATGGACAAGTGGTTATATCAGGCAAAAATAGGTAAATAGCTGCGGCAAATACATTTACACAGTGAAATTAATCTAAATAAACTTTTGAATCTCACTATTTAGATCTCTAGATACTTTTAGTATCACCCTGGTGAAACATTTTTTTTATTGCTCAAAATACTTTCAGATCCAAACGTGGTTTCTTTGGGGGTGTAACAACTACATAAATGAAGAATATAGAAAATAAATAAAAGTAATAAAAAATATTTGTAGAGGGTCGTTTTAATAAAATTTATTTCATACCAATATATTCGAATCAAAAGATAAGACGATATGATTTCTAAAGAATTCTATAAATTTATTTTTGGGGTATTATGCCGTGTTGCGCTGCCTTCTTTAGGCAAAGTTTCGGACAGCATTACAGTCTCTATTATAATCAGGGTCCATCGACATCAGTGTTCATAATTTTTACACACCTGCCCTGATGATGGATACAGTGATGCTGTCCGAAACGTTGGCTAAAAAAGGGGGTAACATGGCATAATACCCCAAAAATAAATCACTACAGTTAATAAGTACATTATAAGTATGTATAAATATATACATTGAAATGCAGACTATGCATATTTTCTTGGCAGATAGAATTAGAAATAAAGAAACGTTTCAGATAAAATACAAAATAATTATATCACCACGGGAATTGAATCCACACCTTCTGAATAACCGGTCAGGTGCTTTGAACCACTGAGCTACTTCGGCTTATTCCCAACCCGCCAAATAATTCAATATGTACTAGTATTTCAATAAACAATTATTGCTTATTATTCTTTTCACCTGTAAACAGCCAACTTTAATTCTCGACGGCGGCATTTATTTTCACTCGGGTGATATTTTTAATTTGTATGGATTTTTCATTGCTTGTATTTATTTGTTATCCTTTGTGCCATGCATAAAAAACCTTGTCTAATAAAAATTGGCTTAAAACAAAAAAAAAATCCACACTAAACAATAAAACCATAACCTAAAAGGAGTTCGTACACCCTTCCACTTCGAAGTCACACATTCTCCCTACACCCTTCCACTTCGAAGTGACGCATTCTCCTTACACCCTTCCACTTCGAAGTCTCACATTCTCCTTACACCCTTCTACTTTGAAGTCACACATTCTCCTTACACCCTTCCACTTTGAAGTCACACATTCTCCTTACACCCTTCCACTTTGAAGTCACACATTCTCCTTACACCTTTCCACTTTGTAGTCACACATTCTCCTTACACCCTTCCACTTCAAAGACACACATTCTCCTTACACCCTTCTACTTTGAAGTCACACATTCTCCTTACACCCTTCCACTTTGAAGTCACACATTCTCCTTACACCCTTCCACTTCGAAGTCACACATTCTCCTTACACCCTTCCACTTTGAAGTCACACATTCTCCTTACACCCTTCCACTTTGAAGTCACACATTCTCCTTACACCTTTCCACTTTGTAGTCACACATTCTCCTTACACCCTTCCACTTCAAAGACACACATTCTCCTTACACCCTTCCACTTTGAAGTCACACATTCTCCTTAAACCCTTCCAATTTGAAGTCACACATTCTCCTTACACCCTTCCACTTTGAAGTCACACATTCTCCTTAAACCCTTCCAATTTGAAGTCACACATTCTCCTTACACCCTTCCACTTCGTAGTCACACATTCTCCTTACACCCTTCCACTTCGAAGTCACACATTCTCCTTACACCCTTCCACTTCGAAGTCACACATTCTCCTTACACCCTTCCACTTCGAAGTCACACATTCTCCTTACACCCTTCTACTTCGAAGTCACACATTCTCCTTACACCCTTCAACTTTAAAGTCACACATTCTCCTTAAACCCTTCCAATTTGAAGTCACACATTCTCCTTAAACCCTTCCAATTTGAAGTCACACATTCTCCTTACACCCTTCCACTTCGAAGTCACACATTCTCCTTACACCCTTCCACTTCGAAGTCACACATTCTCCTTACACCCTTCCACTTCGAAGTCACACATTCTCCTTACACCCTTCCACTTCGAAGTCACACATTCTCCTTACACCCTTCAACTTTAAAGTCACACATTCTCCTTAAACCCTTCCAATTTGATCACACATTCTCCTTAAACCCTTCCAATTTGAAGTCACACATTCTCCTTACACCCTTCCACTTTGAAGTCACACATTCTCCTTACACCCTTCCACTTTGAAGTCACACATTCTCCTTACACCTTTCCACTTTGTAGTCACACATTCTCCTTACACCCTTCCACTTCAAAGACACACATTCTCCTTACACCCTTCTACTTTGAAGTCACACATTCTCCTTACACCCTTCCACTTTGAAGTCACACATTCTCCTTACACCTTTCCACTTTGTAGTCACACATTCTCCTTACACCCTTCCACTTCAAAGACACACATTCTCCTTACACCCTTCCACTTTGAAGTCACACATTCTCCTTAAACCCTTCCAATTTGAAGTCACACATTCTCCTTACACCCTTCCACTTTGAAGTCACACATTCTCCTTAAACCCTTCCAATTTGAAGTCACACATTCTCCTTACACCCTTCCACTTCGTAGTCACACATTCTCCTTACACCCTTCCACTTTGAAGTCACACATTCTCCTTAAACCCTTCCAATTTGAAGTCACACATTCTCCTTAAACCCTTCCAATTTGAAGTCACACATTCTCCTTACACCCTTCCACTTCAAAGTCACACATTCTCCTTACACCCTTCCACTTCGAAGTCACACATTCTCCTTACACCCTTCCACTTCGAAGTCACACATTCTCCTTACACCCTTCCACTTCGAAGTCACACATTCTCCTTACACCCTTCCACTTCGAAGTCACACATTCTCCTTACACCCTTCTACTTCGAAGTCACACATTCTCCTTACACCCTTCAACTTTAAAGTCACACATTCTCCTTAAACCCTTCCAATTTGAAGTCACACATTCTCCTTAAACCCTTCCAATTTGAAGTCACACATTCTCCTTACACCCTTCCACTTCGAAGTCACACATTCTCCTTACACCCTTCCACTTCGAAGTCACACATTCTCCTTACACCCTTCCACTTCGAAGTCACACATTCTCCTTACACCCTTCCACTTCGAAGTCACACATTCTCCTTACACCCTTCAACTTTAAAGTCACACATTCTCCTTAAACCCTTCCAATTTGAAGTCACACATTCTCCTTAAACCCTTCCAATTTGAAGTCACACATTCTCCTTACACCCTTCCACTTCGAAGTCACACATTCTCCTTACACCCTTCCACTTCGAAGTCACACATTCTCCTTACACCCTTCCACTTCGAAGTCACACATTCTCCTTACACCCTTCCACTTCGAAGTCACACATTCTCCTTACACCCTTCCACTTCGAAGTCACACATTCTCCTTACACCCTTCCACTTCGAAGTCACACATTCTCCTTACACCCTTCCACTTCGAAGTCACACATTCTCCTTACACCCTTCCACTTCGAAGTCACACATTCTCCTTACACCCTTCCACTTCGAAGTCACACATTCTCCTTACACCCTTCCACTTCGAAGTCACACATTCTCCTTACACCCTTCAACTTTAAAGTCACACATCCTCCTTACACCCTTCCACTTCGTCTCATTTTACCGCAAATAATGAATTGATTAATGTTTTCCTCGAGAATTCTCGACTAGTTATACTGTTCACTTCATGTAATATGATGAAATCCACATCGTTACTGTTAAAAAAATACATTATGCAGACTCCGTTTCTCATTCTAATGCAGACATAATGCGTTGAGTCTTTCTCGAGCGTCCCCTAATTCTTCTAATACCATTTAAACCACTTTCTAAACACTTTTGGCATTAATAAGAACAAACTTTGAAATTTTCAGCGCAATTAGATGAACGGTATAGTAACGCGTATGGGACAAACAAAGAAACATTAATTATTATATATTTGGATTGTGCATTTATTAGCACGCACGAACATGTGAGCCAACTAAAGATGAACAAATAAATAAAATAAAACTTTATTTTTCATTGAGTAATCACCTTAATAAAAAATCACTGTTGACCTATGAATGTTCAAATTATTTCCATAAGTACACCAATTACCGTTGCTTACCAATTACCATTATATTTACCAATAATATAATGAATAGCCCGTAATAATTGTGAACGATGAGATTAGATAAGTTAAGATCATGATGTTCGACAATCACGCTGATGTTTCCTATTTAAATGATTTTTCAGATCTAGTCATGTTTCGCAACGCTTTTCTAATGTTAGTCCATAATTGAGGCCACTGAGAATGGTTTCTTGTTAGTTTACCTTGTAATTAACGTACTAAAAATATTTTGCAAAAGTCTACGCGCGTTGTCTCAGTAACGTATCTTCACTCTATTAATTCATCTTAGCATCTGTCAAGCATTTGAACAAAATGGATGAACATTTAATAAAAAAATATTAAAACATAAAATAACATTGGTACCTGCTTTATAGGTTGTCTTATACGATAAGTAGTTATAATTTTGAAAACTACAAGTTCACTGAACTTGATTAATGTTACGCATTACGCAGGAATATTTCACATTAATCACTTACAACAGCTTTCAATTCCAGGATCTCGAGAACTGGGAGAGGAAGAACTCGAGGACCCCGAGAATCCCGGATTTTTTCGGCACCGTAATCCCGGTGCTGCGCTTGTCTTAATCCATGAACGAACATGGGAATATCATTTTTTTATTGACAGCATGCCGTTTATTGCACAATATTATTGAGATCTTGGGATACGGGAAACAGTAGATCATAAAGATTTTGGGGTAGGTTGAAGCCTGAATAAAATTCATTATTTAGTCAGCTGCCCCAGGGATCCGTTTTGGGTCCACTTCTGTTCATCCTTTTTACAAATGATGTCGCCAAAATAATCGCATCATTTGGTCTCTTGTCTCCCTGCTACGCTAACTATCAGAAAGTTTATTTTTACTGCACAAAAGATCCTGAAAATAGCTGAATGACTAGAAGCAGTAACTCGATGGATGTCTTCAAACAAGCTGAAGCTGAATCCATCTAAGACGGAGTTTTTATGAGTGTCCACAAACAAATGTGGATAATATATATGATATAAATTGATAAGTACACCTGACTAACGGCTATACAGTGTTGATGTCCTGAAAAATCTTCCCACATCCATACAATCTTTTAATTTTTTGTTTTAAGCTTTACAAATGATTTTATTAAGTGAGGTTTCTGCATAGAGATACACGATCAATGAGTTTCTGCCTGAGAAGTTCAACAGCAAACCATGATGCCTTTAGGATTATTTATACCATTTAGATAACCAATTAAGAATCTGAAATACAACCTCAATGCATCAATATAACCATTTAACATTTTTACAGCACATTAAATGTCAGATCCGAGACGTATACAGCTCTATTTAAACATGCATAATACCTTAACAAATCGTGTTCAACACTTCTTAGTCCAATCTCAAATTTTATTTATGATGACACGTTTTAGTAATATTTAAATCTTTCCATCTCCCAGAAATAAAAAAAAGTATGCCTGGTTTTTAATATCAGCTATCATTCAACACCTGAATTATGTCTAGTCGTGGTCTGATTACTTAGATACGAATATAATATCAAACATAAATAAAAAAAAATGTTCATTTAATGTCAGAATTTACTGATTTTGCACCTGATTAACATGGTTAGTATTTTAATTTTTTTTATTCAATAAATATATCTATATTTTTTTAATTTTTACAAGAATATGTATATTTATTTATATATGTACAACAAATATTGGTTATATTCGTAGTCCTCCTCACTAGGAGATCCTGTGTTGAGGGGGAGTAGGTTTTGGCAGTTTCCGTTCGACTTCATGTTTTGGTTGAGGTTTTCCATAAAATTCTACAACGATGTTTTAAATATGCTAGTAAGTTAATTTAACTAAAAATAAATTTTGCGCGTGGTCTAATATAAACACACATTTTAAAATTTGATTTGACACTTATTTTTAATCCTTATTACACGCAAATTATTACATTTTTCTTTAAATTTGCTTATTAGGTACATTTTTGATTTCACTGAGAAGTAAGTGATGCATTTGGATATATTTACACAGTAAACAATTTTGTGTTTTTGATTTGTTCAATATTTTCTTTCTGTCTTGTATGGTATGTGTGTGGAAGACTTTATTGTAATGCAGTTTAAGTAGTTAGTTACTAAATATCCAAGTTTATTTTCATAAAAACCCTGTTTATACGTACCAGCTTGAAGATGACCGTAATAAGTTGAAACTAACAAAAATGTTTTTTTATGTGACATCTCACAAGAGCGCCCCTGTCTGTACAGTATAAAGACAGTGGAATCATTTTGCCACCCGCTTGGGCAGCGTTGTGAGACAGGTTAAGATAGAGGTTGTAAAAAAGAATTTAATAATGCAGGTCTTGATGCCAACAGATTATTCCATATATGAGTCAACTAACACAAAATCCAGTCGAAGAAACAACCCGTTCTCATGACGCCAATAGCAACTGTGAACGGGTGTTCCGATCGTGGATCACCTATTGCACCGGAATCAATGCTGCTACCTCCTTAGAGCTGGTTCCATTAAATTATGTGTAGAACAGACTCAGCATGCCTATATAGTGTCAGTGCTTCAGAGATGGTAATCGGTCTGTTAACAACGGACTGTCAATCAAACAAACCACCCTCCTTCGCAATAGAATCAAGTAGGTTTATCAAGTAATGTGGGTCTCCAGCCAAGAGGGCAGTTGGGAGTACTTGTGATTCGTTTAGGGTTAGCGGTCTACCAATAAAAAGTAAAATAAAATTGCTTTTTTTAAATGTTTGGTTTGGTTTAATTTAAATCCTTCAGAACACTAAATGAATGATCATTATTTATGATTTTAAAGTGAATATCCCCAGCTGCAGGTCACAAATTAAGCAATTATCTAAGTAGGTGAAATAAAAACTGTAAAAAGTGTTTTTTAAGTAATTGGGCGCCAATTTATTGCTTTTATCTGAAGCAATAAACTTAATGAGATAATTTAAAGATACCCATTTAAGGTGATTTGTGTTTTTTGAGATAAATGCCAAGCCGTTCAATGATACATTAAACATTGATGAAATTCTCATTACTCATCGGCCGCAAAATATTTTTCATCATTTTGATACTAATTATTGTTAAATATGATTTTAATAACATTACGTAGGCTTAGAGGACCGAGTGCCATGGCCGTAGTCATTCAAGCGGCCTTCAAATTAAATTTACAAAGGGCAATTCATGTAATTTGGGTTATTTACATGCGTCTTAACGTCATACTTCCCAACCACTCTTGACTGAAAATTGAACCTTCCTATCAACTTTGCCAAAATGCCGATCGCGTAGAACTGACATTTATTTCGAATATTAACTGTAATGTTATACGATTTCAAGTAAATGAATGTATATGTCCACGTGTGTGTTGGTGATTGCCACCAAAAGTAAAGAGAATGCATTGTCATCGACAACGAGTCTATCTGAAAAGTTTCACCTCGATTGGATGTCGGGAAATGGGTTAATTTCCACTTCAAAAATTAGCATTAATTCATTACTAAATTTCAAATAGATGTACAAGTTCCTTACAATTTGAGAACACAATAGTATCACTTGCTCTAGGCACTTAATACTCTTGTGCGGTAATATTTATATAAAACAGAAAATAAGTACTTTATCTAGCAATGAAATAAACTTGCACTAACTCATCTTGGGCCCAAGAGTCTAAAACTAAGAAGTATTTTTCCTAAAACATGCGATCAGCACAGGTTTTCCTTATGAGATGTTCACAAAACACTTTCAAAATAAATATTTTGTATACTATGGTACTAGGGAATGCAATCCCGCAAGAAAATGTCAATCCAGGTATTTGCGGGACTGAACAATCTTAGTCCCGCTGGATCCAGGTATTTGCGGGATCCAGCAGAGTGGACTTAGATATCTAATCAATCGTATAATAAAGACCTAATACCTCGATCTACCAACCTTGTTTTTAGAGTTTTAAATTTATACTTATAATAAAACGAGTTCTTTGGGACATTTTAAATGATTTATTAATAGGTATACCTTTAGTTAGACATAGGTAAAGTTTAAGTCATAAATTGGCAAAGAATAAGATAAGACATACATTTACATTACATACCCGCCTCGGAACAGACTTTGTCTAGTGAGGTGGGTAAAAGAAATCTATGTACACAAATGAAAATAAAATAAATGCCAGGATTGCCGGCACTGAAACTGAAACTGAACTGAAACTTAAATTTAAATTATAACGCTCACACGATAAACAATATTGTTGTACAATGAGCATCATAAGTTTAATTAAAAATTATTTTGGAAATAGCTTCGTAAAAAAGTTAAAGTATTAATTGTGTCATCTGATAAACGGCTTCTGATATTGGACACAAGGTAGCCAGCGGCTGAAAAAGCTCTTTCAGTTTCCACGCTGGAGAGTAACACGTAACACGTATGAGCTGCGCTTCTCTGTAATCCCTCCAGTCCAGCGGGATCCCGCAAAATTTTCGACCGAGATTAGTCCCGCGAAATGTCTGCGGGATCTCGGTATTTCGGGATCCCGGTATACCGGGATTGCATTCCCTACTATGGTACTAATTATGTAAGCTTTATGTAAGAGAATAGTAATGATTAAATAAATAATCATTGAAGACAATATTAACGACTCTCAAACGAAATTTGAAACAGAAAATCGATCAATTCGATCAACAATCAATTCGATCAACGATCAATTCGAACAACAATTAATTCGATCAACGTTCAATTATATTAACGATAAATTCGAACAACGATCAATTCAATCAATGATCAATTCGGATAAGGATCTTTACGATCAACGATCAATTCTATCAATGGTCAATTCGAACAACGATCAATTCTATCAACGATTAATTATATCAACGATCATTTCGATCAACGATCAATTCGACCAACGATCAATTCGATCAACGATCAATTAAATCAACAATCAATTCGATCAACGATAAATTCGATCAACGAACAATTCGATCGACGATCAAATTGATCAATTCGACCAACCATAAGATAGCAGCCAATAAAAATATCCGTTAAGAAAATGTTTACAATTTTTAGTCGAAGTTCGATGCAGAAATACGACCGAAGGAAATAGGGTCGAATTAGCTCAGTGTTAAAGCAGAGCCCCGGCAAGGCTAAGATCAATTCAATTTCTACAACCGTATATTTTTCTGATTTTCTGTTACAAATTTCGTTATTAATATCTCTTTGATGATTAAATATTCCAATTTGAGGTTTTAGTCATTAAGTTATTGCAATAATAAAATATATATATATTTTTTTTTAAATACGCTGTTGCCGTCTCAGTAATTTTTCAAGACCGCCAAATGCTTAGATTTTAGATACACAAAATAATTTGGCATTTAAATTTGCACCTAACATACTCGTTTGTATGTGCACGTATTTAATTTGGCTCAGTACTCTAGAGCATGAATATTTTCACGTTTTCTCGACTTGTGATAGGTAATTTTTGGAGCATATCGAATCTGACTAATAACAGAGTCGTAAAGATATCACCTTCGTTGAGCGAGTGTAGCCTCGCCGACAGGAACGCTGCATTAAATTCGTTTCATTATTAGTCAAATTTAATGAGAAAATAGACGACAACACGTGCAAAAGATATTATTGTAGTGGAATTAGTAAATGAGTAGAACATGATCAAACTGTAATATTCAATCACTGTAAACAATATTAACGACTCTCAAATGATAGATGTGAAACATAAAGGATTGAATAGCATCTAGGAATTGAACCCAGGACATCTTCCTTGCCGGGGAAGTGATCTTAGTTTTCGTATCCTTCACGTGGAACTGTTTCTTTTTAATTACCGACCTACCAACAGAATATAAATGCGTTTAAGTCATCAAGGTTGAATATTTCGCATTAACCCAAGAGCTGTAGGATTAGTCATACTTGAAACCAGTTCTGCAGCTTTTTGATAATCAAAAACACTAAATTAAACAGCTTTAAGGCCTCATTATGTACGCGAAAGCCTAATTACGTTATGCCACTTCACTCGCTTTTGTTTAAAAAAAAACAAACGCAAGGAATGCCTTGAGATAAACAATATGAAAGATTTTTACGAAGTTAAAATGGCAGACATCGATAAAGACTTTTTTATAGAACGATGATTTGGTCTTAAAATGCCATTATAATAACAGAAGAAAATAGAGGCAATAGAGACGGGCCATAAACTTAAGTATGAAAGCGCGCACAACGCGTGTTGCAAACATTGATTTTTGTATAAGATCGGTACACAAAAAACGGTTATTTAAACAGTGATTAAATCAATATTCTGTTTAAGAAATTTCATTAATTAGCATCATTCCTCGTCATGCTATGTTGTGCTAGAATATCTGTTCTGCCGTATATATGGCAAGTTTACAGGCACGTAAATCGTCCATCAATACTAATGCAAATCTCACCAACGCACAGCGGCGCCCCTCCTTTGTTTCTTATATACGTACACCCATACTTTACAATACTCATACGGAAAAGAAGCAGAGATCACTAAAACAGCGATCACAAACTAATACTTTTTAGGTTATGTTGAACAAAATAATATTTTGCTTGTCTTGTTGCACAATGGATTGACCAATTATTAAAGTATCATATTTCGTACAGCTTGTTTCGTGTATGTTTAAACGATGATGCTATTTTCCATGAAAATTATAAACGCCCTTTAAATTTTGAGAAATTTTATTTGTCACGGGAAACTTTTAATTTGCTTATGCATATTATATAGGTATTTTCAATGCGTGGGAGTTTTGAATAAATCGGCCACAGTCGAAATATTATTACGTTTGTTTTATTATTCTGAGATCACTGAGTAATAATGTATTCATAAAACGGTATAATTTTAAAATATGGTTTTTTTATCTGGGCTCAAGTATTGTGTGTTCAAAACGCAAGCAAGAACATAAAAAAAAAACATGTTTTTGATTTTTCTGGAACTTACCACTCAAACTTTTATAAATATTGTAAAAATAAAATCTGTACTTATTTTCTAATTCAAAAAGGTGACCGGATAACTTATCAAAATGACAATTCAAAACACCTTTAAAAAGTGATATAAAGTCATGCAAAGTGATGAAATAAAAACTAGGTTAAATAGGTTAGGTTTATTTTAAATCACTTTTTAAAGGTGTGTTGAGTTATCGTGGTACCAAGACCAACCAAAAAATAAGTGTTAGATAGATGATGATTTAGTGAACAATTTTACAAATAAAACTGTGAAGTAAAACAAACATATCTTAGACTATTAACAGATTAAAAATATAGTTAGGTACACACTTTTTCAAAAACCTCTTTACCCGAAACACAATGTAATTAGATCTATTTTAAAAAGAGAATATTATTGTATACATAAATTAATAATATTTTTCGAATATTTACATAAAATATGTTCAACAATTTTTTGTTTTGTTGTGTTTTGGTCTTAAGTTCACTTTAAATTAGTCATTTTCTTTGCAGTAGGGTGTTTTTTTTAACATTAACCCTGCACGGGAGATATCTTTTCGGGATACTGTGTGGAGAGTCTTTTTTAAGGAGGGGAAGGATAGAATATTCTGGGAAGATAAAAGTTATGAGGGTTGGGTAGGAATCTAAGGATCAGTGTGTCCAGGAGTGACGGACGAATGATATATCCCTCCCGTTGCGGCGTAAGGCGACGAGTCAAGAGAAACCAATTGGAGAAGTCAAAGGATCTCCCCAAACCAGCCTCTCCCAATCTGGCACGCCACGCTGCGGGTGAGTAGGCGCAACTTGAACACACCTCACCCGATGAACCCGGGCACCCCTGCTAAATCAACAAACGTAGCGAACCACTTCTGGTGACCTATGACAGAGGTAAAATATTTCCAATAAATGGTTACCGGGGCAATGGTACCCAAACCCGCCTCCCAAATGTAATTACATTGTTACTTTTGTGACTACTTTGCCACTATGCATACATACTCAACTTTAACGGCTACTAACCTAATATACAAATGGCACTAACCTAATATAAAAATCTAACGAAACATACGAATAGCACAGGTTCTCCAAGTGTCCAAAAACTTTACTACTTAACCATTTACATACAGCTACTGATTATTTTACATTCTCTGCCATATTTTAAATTATGGGCATTTTTTTATACTTTCACTTATCATCTATTTATCTGTAAAGTACTCGTATAGAAAAAAAACATTGCGAAATTCAATTGGCATTAAATAATGTCATCCGATTCTCTAAATTTCAAAAATTCATTGCATAGTAAAATAGACATAGTGAGGCAATTATTATCTCACAACAGCAAATAAAATTATAGTAAAAATATGCTAAAACCCAACCTATTAAACATAGGAATAATAAAAAAAAACTGCGATACCATCACATTAACACGAATTTTCTGACCTATGAACTTTGGGTGAAAATATCACAAGTGCTAAAAATAGGTGTTACCTAGACTTCAGTACTAGCTAATATTTTTTTGAATGTCTACGGTATTATTGATTAATGTTTTTTGTCTATGGCGTCTACTCTAAAGGGTAATAATCGATGACGACAGAATGATCCAATGGATGTTTAAACCCTTTCAGTGACTGAGTCTCGTTCCATAAGCGGATAAACAAATAAATCAATTTCTCATAATCATTAAGTAACGAATCACATTATTATTAATATTTTTATTTTCTAGACAAAAAGATTTCAAAAGTTTGTAGGCACTTGTAAAACACATTATTTATTAGAAGTCATTTTTACTTTCGTTCATATTATGTTTATTATTATTACTATTGATATTAGCCCTCATAAGATCCCGGATAGAGGATTAAGGCCCCGTAGTAAGCGTTCAAAGATTTTTTGAAAGGGAGATATGTAAATACGAATGTTAGAGGGAGCACGTTTATATCAAAAAACGAAAATAAATAAGCGAAAACAGTGAAAATATTTAATAAAATTCATATGAAATAGAGCAAAAATCTCTCGACAAATGCTTTAGTTGTATTTAAAGTGTGACTTTTTTCATGCCTACAACATATTAAATGACAGAACAAAACGTGTTTTTAATAATTTTCGGATCTTATTTTGCGATTTTTTTCTACCAAGGTAATTTAACATTAATTAATAAACATTAACGCTCCTGAAAATCCCAGAAAACCTAAAAACCGTGAGTCAACCCCATTCCTTTAAAAAACAAATTACGAAATGGATCCTTACACACGGAATACATTACAACTACAATACGCCTTCATTCTACACTCTATCAATTTAATCACCTTTCAGACAAAACATAATATATCCTTATTTCTTAACTTAGCGGTATAGTGTGTACATAATTAATTAGTGTGATCTATTTAATAATAATTTCTAAAATTTTTCATTTTCTTATAATTCTCTTACTTCTCCATTCTGTTCTTGCAATCCAAACTAGCTTTACATCATTTTTCTTTTTCATATTATAGTATTCTGTACAAATTGTAAAATTCACCCGCCACAACACAGAGTCATTCCTAGCATGGAGGGTGAAATATCACAAAAACCATATGTACCCTCTAAGCCTTGTATTAATAAAATAAAATAAAATTAAATTAATAATTAACGTTTCGGCATAACAAATGAATAGATATTATCTTACATAATAAGATAATTTTTTTTGGAACATAAAAACTTCCATGATAGAGATTTATAACAAGAAACTTGTTATAAATCGGTAGAAATTGGGCATTCAGTGTCTCAAGGGACAGATATACAGTTCCGTTAAAGTCCTCTTTACGATTTAAGCATCGATGAACACTGGAGAAAGTTATTGGCCCCATCAATCTCGACAATGCAGACTATTAACGTCTTTTTTGTTACATATATATTCATATATTTTCTTGTTTAGTTTCAGTTTTGTTTATACTTTCTTATCTGAATGTACAAATTTACTTAATGAGATGTGTGTCCCCACCAATCTTCCAAAATTCCATACTAAAATAATAAAAAAATAGTTATAAAATAATTTATTGAAATTTTATTGATCATTTCTAATAAACATTCAAGTACTGTTGTTGTTAGCATGTTAAGTTATTATTAAATACATGTACTTAATATTTTCCATGATAATAGCGGCAGTGAAAGGGTTAGCAATTGTTGATCTTTAATATTTGTAAATTTTGCAATGCTGCAAAACTTGCCGTATTGTTTTTTTTCCTAAGAATAGATCAAAAGATAATTTGAGTTAAAACGACCATGAATTTTTAATATAATAATATATGCGTAGGTCACTCTTTTTTATTGTTTTATTAAATTGTTAGAAAATATACATAAGTCAGCAAAATGTATTCACTTGATCATGCCATGCATTCCTCGGGCAATGAAATGATTGTCAGAATTGTGAAGATATTATATTATTTTAGATTTAGATTTTTGTTATGATAATGGCCACACCTTCGCTTTCATCAAAATTAACATCGAAAATAATTAAACACGAAAAAATAATACCATTTAAAAAAACAATCGAAATCATTACACGAGTTTCACCGCACTGATTTGTTTTATCGGTTTTTGTCGAGCGGAGAAAATCGAATACGATTCTACCGCCCCGAGTCATCGAATCATCAAACTAACTTCTAACTCCACAACTAGGGTTTACACAAAATAACCGCTTTATTTAACTTTACGGTTTCACAAGAAACCGTTTAAAAGGTTTTAACTGTTGAAAAAAAAACTCATTGAAACTACACGCATACCAGTCACGGAGATTAAAAAGTCATGAATTGTGGCAACTTATATAAATATTCCTCTGGTCTGTCGATTGGGCCAATCAACAGAACATTTTTTGTTCTTCGTAATATTACCGATTAGTACACAAGTGTACAAACACGGACATTTTATTGCTTCAATTTAAATATATATTTTGGCTATTGTATTTACGGTGACCTGGTATCTTATCAAAATGTCAGTTCAACACACCTACAAAAAGTTATATAAAGCCATGAAAAGTGATGAAACAAAAACTAGGTTAAATAGGTTACAAAAGTAACAATTTAAATAATTGAAAGAAATAAAAAACAAAAAAAACTATTTAAAGGTGTGTTTAATTGTCACGTTGATGAGATATCATAGAACCATTTTTAGAATATCATGTTATTATTTTTTAAACAAATTAATTACCTTCTTCCACGGCTTATTATTACATTTTGCTTATTACTTAACAAAGTTATTTATTTAATCGGTTAACCGTTTCGATTAAACCGTTTTGGAAGCCCTATTACAAACAGTAATTCGAGTCACCCGTGCAGTGGATTAACCGGATCTCGTCTCTATAAGTCGTGCAAAGTACCGCCTAGCCATTGTTTGGAACGAATATTGGCCAATACGCTCTGGGACTTGTTCGATTACTCGAGACGCAAAAAACTCGAGAGAAATTATTTCTGCACTCAGCGATGGTGGCACTCCTATGAAGGTTGTTGCGGGTATAAAAAATAATAACATAAATCGTCTGAAATACATAATAATGAAGTAGAGATTGTGATCCCATGAAATGTAAAAAAATTGTAGAATCTGTTTAATTGAATAAGTTTATTCAATTTTGTGAAAAATTTATAGATGTATTCACGCCTTGAAGGCTTTTTACGTGTTTGCATTATTAAAGGTAAGTTGTAAGAGGAGTACAATAATAAGTGTATAGTAAATTACATAATAAAGTGAGGATGAACGACATAAACAGGTATAATACAGATATGATTTGAGATTTTCACAGCCGAGAGTATTACGGTGATTTATTTTTGGGATATTATGCCGCGTTGCGCTACCTCCTTCCATCATCATGTCAGATGTGTAATCGAAGATTGTGGTGTAGTGTGGGCTTATGTGTGTATATAGACCGGTCGGTGGCCGAGTTGACATCGCGCTTGGGTCCCACTCGGGCGTGGTGTGTTCAATTCCTCGGCTAGCTAAGTCCTCCATCACAACACAAGCAACATTTTCAGCTTACTGTGGTGGTAGTTGGAAATTTTCAAATATTGTCAGGTTATTCGTAACCCGGGAATGTTTGTCTTTCTTAAAAAATATATGTAAATGATACAGTGATTCTAAGAGCCGGTATTACAGAATGATTTTCTGGGTTTAGTTTTGGTGTAGTCGTCAATTCGTCTTTATTAATATTAATAAAGATTTTATGAAGTTCAATAGCCTCCGTAATTATGCGTGCTCTATGCGTTTTGGGTCTTCCCAGGACTTAAGCGAAAAATCCAATGTAATGACCGGTTTCAATTAAATGCTCCACGAATGCCGATTTGTCGGGATGGCCGAGTTTACATGCTCAAAAGTGTTCTGATATTCTTTTGGAAATCGTGAACTATCTACGGATCAGGAGGGATGTGCGCATTGCTACACATTTCTTTAGACTGATTCGTGGATGGTTTGAAAACTCGGTCATCATGGAGAGCATTCATTTCTATGTTCCCGATGGTTATCTACGTCACCGACAACATAGACTATTTTATCTCCTGGCCTGCAGAACTAACTTACCAATGGTTATGCCGGTGGGGAGAGCAATCTTGATGTTGAACAGAATCAATTCGGATATCGACATTTTTAGCATCAATGAAGCTTCCTTTAAAAGGCAAGCTCTATTATTACTGGTATAATTGATATACACACTGTTAATATTAATCTAAGAATTTTTATTACATAAATATTTTAAAAACGCATTGAAATTAACAATTTTGTAATTTTTTTGAAATGAATAAATAAAATTGTATTGAATTGAATCATCTGTTCTGTCTGGCCTACATAAACCTCACAGCATTCGGAACAGCTAAGTGTTTAAACTCCATTTTATTTTATTTATTTAGGTTATTTCACAATTCGTTTTAAACCCTTGTTTGACGTTTTTTATATTTACATCGCTACATACATAACCCGATAAAATACGCATTAATTTTAAGTACATTGTTAAGGCAATTCTCCAGGAAATGCCTCAAACGTTATAAATTCTTGACTGGCACAATTTTTTGTACCATTACCACAGTTAGAAGTTACCAGTTACCCAGGAATTATTAGCCATAAATACGGGTTTATATTATTAATTCGTGATCCTGGCCGTGGTATACTAATAAATATGAAAATAAAAGCATAGAAAAAGTTCTAAAATATATCATATTATTTTTCCTGTTGCCAACAAACAGCTAACCGCACTTATTACAAAAAAACCGTTGCTAATTTATAATATCGGGAAAATTTTCCACAGGATCAATAAAATATGTTTTAATTAACTGTTTATTTTTTACAAAATATGGAAAAAATACCACATTATTGCTACGATTATTGAACAATGTCACTGCAAGTCCACGAATAAAATTGCTTGAGTGCGAATTTTGTTTTTTAATTATAATTCCTCCATAGCATAGCGTTAAGATTACCGACTCTGGGCCCTGAGGTTTCCCTGAAGAAAAACCATAATTATTTTGAACGATGTTTAAAGCAATATAACTTTTACTATGTTATATTGCTTTAAACATCGAACTTTGTCAGAACTGCACAGTTATTTTCCCTCTAATTTTTTCGCTATTTAAAAAAAATGTGTAAAAAAATAAATAAATATAAGTTGAGTAAATGGCTTATATTTAACCCTTAAACCGCAGCCCACTAAAATAGCAGTTTAGGGAAATGAAGCCATGCAGACAGTGAACTGCAATGTTAGTGTTGCACGAAGAATAATTACTAATGTTGAATGTTGCTAATTTATTAAGAATCTTTTCAAATTATTCATAACGAATGAATTAATAGGCTTCCTAATAAACCTTTAATAAAATACGAATGTACTGTCGCGATATCGGAACACGTATTCATAAACATCCTAATATTTTCGCATTTCGGAGATATATTCGAAATTGACTAAAAGCTTATCAGAAAACGGCCTGCAATCCCATTTTTAATCGGATTATCAATTATTTGAAGCGGGTTTTTTAATAAATTAGCGTTACCTATTTTTTTCCGTGTGGGATTAAAATGTTTTGGGAATATGTTTGAATAGAAAAGGTCACAATATATTGGTAACTTTTCATTTAAAAAATCAAGATTACATGTTGCTCAGGATATTCTAACTGCGTACACGTTGACCATCATAAATCGTTGAGAACTCAATTAAAGGTTGTAATTTATTGACCGTTGCTTAAGACATGTTTGTTGCTTGTGTTGCTTGTCGGATACCGGATGTAAAGTAGCTATCGTGCCAAACGCTTATCAAATTATTATAATTGTCAAAAAAATTGACGTTATCAATTTTAATATTTTATTTATCGTATTTGCATTTAGTTCATGGAACTCCAAATTAGAAACATTATTCAAATGTAATAATGTCAGTATAAAGTTCTGCCGTTTGATAAATGCTGTTGATTTGATAAAGACTTCCAAATTAAATCCAAATGCTATAAAATTACAGTTGGGGAGGCGGACACGGGTACCGCAGCCCCGATAACCATTTGTTGGACAACCAACACATCTGCCATGGTCACTCCAAGTGGTTCGCTACGTTTGGTGACTTAGCAGGGTGCAAAGGGTTCATGGGTTTAGGTTTGTCCATATCAAGGTAAGGGATGCGTCTGTCCACTCACTACGCGGCCAGATCGGGAGATACAGGTTGAGTAGACCATTGAACTCTCGAACAGGACTCTATCGACCAATCGCCTTGCACTGCAATGGAAGAAATGGATACGTCCTTTGCTCCTGACACACCGACCACCAGATTCCTACCACACAAATTTTTTTCTTCCCAACTTTATTTCTCTAAAAAGACCCTCCATACAGCATCCCAAAAGATGACATAGGGCATGAGGGAAAATATTTCTGTTTTGTTGGTAACCTCACTCAGAGTCAAACTGGCCGCAGTCATTTATATATTATTATATATTGAGAGATGTGAGGTTGAAGGAAGCGAGGAGGTGCAGAATATGGGAGTACCTGGCTTTTGCGATCCGGTTACTATTTCAAGCAACAACATTTTGATTGATGGCAAAATCCACGACAGTTTATTTCCACTTAGCATAAATACCAAATATACCTTCTCATTATTCGGCAGTAAAATGATATACTTGGTTTCTATAGACTTATCAAGCTGAGAATCAAAAATTTAATTTTTACATTCCACTGCCAACAGAGCTGGGGTTCTTCAATCGATCCAAGTAGGTCAACTTTAATAGCACCCGTAATATTGTAAACTAGGCATAACTATCTGTTGCAATGTGGAAAAGTTCATAGAATCGTTTTGTAGATAATACAAGTAATACAGATTTTCAAAATTTAGTTTTTTTCATAGAAAAAGATAACTAAAAAATGAGACATTTTGTAAAAATCTTTTGAGAAAGCGATTTATGAAAATCTTAAAGATCTTAGATAGTTAACCATAAATGTATACTCTTTGTCAACTACTGTATATGCCTGAAAATGTTAATAAAAACGGTTTTGTTTTTGATAAGCTTTGAAGTATCAAAAAGCATTTGGTTAGATATAGCACAATGAAATTTCCAACGTTTTATCTGCCTAGGATTTCTAGCTCAAATCAATTAACTGACTTAAAAAAATATTTTTTTACTACAAACCAACTATTTTGAAATATATTGAATTTTAAACGTTTGACTGGGGATTGATCCTTCCTCCCTAGGAACTGGAATCGACAACTCTACCAATCGAGACAAATCCCGATTGAATAAGACCGACATTTATTGCATATATTAACTGCTATAATGTCATCGAAATTCAGAGAAATGCTTATGCGTATATGTCTACGTGTGTATGCGTGATTGCTACCAATTTTAATAGAATGCATTCTCATTGACAACAAGTCTATATCCAAGTTTCAACTCGATCGAATATTAGGAAGTGGGTCAATTTCTACTTCCAAGTTTTGCATTTATTCACGACAACAAAAGTAAGATTCAAATAGTTGTATTTAAAAATAAATTTAAAACTTGCAATTTTCTTTGCGAGTTATGAAAGATTTACACATAATAAGGTAAAGTATCTCAAAAGGTAAAATAACATAATATGTGTTGTTTTGTTAATCAATTGTTTGGTGATGTCCACAGCTTTTCCATAATAAACGTCAATCCAATACCTTCGCCGTATCATTTTCTTCGGTCTGTAATCACAATATTAGCATGACTTGTTTCGTGACTAGATCTGAATTACCGGAAGCCACTTTCTCTAATATTTGACCTTCCATGGCCGCGAAGTTGCGACGATAATGCATGAAAATACAAGAAACAAGAATAATTCATCAAGTTAGTACAAGAATATGCATCCAGCAGAATATGCACAGACAGTAAGAAACGTCTGTTTTCAATCAAAAAAATAATACACTAATATTTTCAATTTAAAATTTACGCAAAATACTAACCTAACTAGCTTAAAAATCCCAACAGTCAACCTTTGTAATTCAATCTAATGAACTTCAAGTAAGTGAAATTTAATGGACATGAAGTTCATTACATGTGTTATTTTGCTAGTGTAATTATTACGGTACGTGAAAACTCGTTCACATGAAATTCCTCCCCTGTGTAATTCAATCTTATGTAATTTAATGAAGTGAAATTTTATAGACGGAAGAATTCCTTTGATGTGTTATTTAGCTAATGCGATTATAACGATAGTGAAATTTCGTCCTTGTGAAATTCTCTACGTATATGGCAGTTATTTAGGCAGCGTGATATTATTACGGTACGTGAAAATTAGTCCACGTGCAATTCCTTTAATTTAATTTTTATTTATTATTCTTTAAAGCCCTATCGGGCTTTTACAAGGAAAATTGACATTTTATGTATGTAAATGTAACAGTTTGTTATTTAGGTAGTATAACTACGGTAAATACCTACGTGAAATTTGTGTAACGCGTAATTCATATAAGGTGTAATTCTTTCCGTGCATTATAAAGGTAGCATAATAACGATACTTGAAATTAACTCCTTTTGTAATTTCATCATTGAATCGTTTTAAAAGTTGATAGCCGAATTAAATATAATAGGTATATTGTAATCGACCTGTAGGTTCTAAAATATTTGTTTAGCCTTCTCGAGAATATGGATGATGTTGATCTATGGCATGTTGAGGTACATGTTATATTCTCAAGGCTTCTTTTTCATTGCGAAAATTTTGGACTTCAATCTACGCATCGCAATTACCATAAAATCGGGTTTATATGGTATAAATAATTTATAATTCATAAAACTGATACCTCCTTTGTGTGTAAAATTTTGAAAAATATCCGCACGACCTTGATTTTGGTTTAATGCCAAATTTATGGTTCAGGATAATAATATTGGCAAACGTGTTTTGCAAACGTGAAATTTACAGAAGAAATAATAACATGTTCGAACCTAGAATTATGGTGTATTTGTGGTTGCCACAAAGGACCTCGAATTGTTTAGTGGTTTAGAAAATATATCCGGGGAAGGATGTTTTTAGCCTCCTGCTGTTTTTTGACTAACCGTAACGGCAATTCGAAGAGAATTAGCTATTTTACAGGATGACATGGAATAAAAAAATCATTGTGGTGTCAGGAAATAAGCCGATTTTACGATCGATATTTTTTTAAACATCGACTGAATTCGATTCATATTGAAATAGTTTATTTAAACATGATAAAATTTCAGTTAAAAATTGGATCGCAGGCCTTACAAATGAATTAACACGTTTCTTTATAAACTTATATTATCAAGGAAAATTGACTGGCATCATGAAATCATGATAATAAAATCGTAATTTACTCTGTCTTAATTTTTCTACAATCCCGTTTTTAACAGGAGTAACCAATAATTTTAACTGATTCTTAATAAATTATTAATAGTAATTTTTCTCCGTGGATTGTTTAAAGCCAATAATTAATTTGTATCTGTCCCCAATTTTTGGCGAACATGAGTATGAAGGTTACATTATGAAATAATTACACTTCCAAAAAATACACTACCTAAATAAATAATAGATATAATTTCACTTGGAATATTTTTTTACAAGTTTAGTTATCCGCTAAATGAGTTTCGTATTGGAAGAAATAAGTTAGGTTTGATTGTTGAATTATTCTGCGACAATTTCAATTTACTAACGATATAAGTTTGTACGTATTCTGTCCGATTGGTAGAGTTTTAAGCGATGCGCGCTCAAGCGCAAAGTGATTTTGAAGCTATCGCTTGCAAAATAAAGGTTTGTTTTAATTGTGTAAGCTAAATTTGTTTTAAAGTCCCCCAAATCTTATACGCAATAAAACACATTTATTGCACACAAAAAAGTCACGTATTTTTGTGTTGTAAGTTAATTAGTGGCAGCCCTGAATGACCGCAGACTGATAAAATCTTTCCAGTTTAATTTACGACCTTTTTTCACGTCCCAGGGTCGCGCGACATTGTCGCCAACCAAGGTCGCTCAAGTTACCAGCTACATGTCCATGGAACACGTGCGTAGAGCGTGCTGTTAGCTATCAGATCTCTTACTGGACACAGTTCCGTCACAAAAGTTGTGACACAGAACTGTTTGGTCGCCATTTTGATGTAAGGTTTACTGTTCACAGAACTACTAGTAATGCACAAGTGGCTACGTGTAAAGCACTCATTAGATCAGATGAAATTAACAATAATTCTTTATTTAAATCAAAAAAACTGTTAATTAATGGTTTTTTGGCTACGAAACTGGAGGTTCGAATCATACGCAAGTAAATTTTATTTGATTAATTTGTGATATTTTAAAATGTTACCCAGAATGACGAGGCTTAACGACTTATTCCATATTAACCGGACGCGTACAAATGCTGGTGTCAGGGATCCAATCAGAAGAATGTGCGAATTGGACGATAAAAACAAAAACCTGAAGGATTCCGACATATTTTTTGATACATATAGTACTTTTGGTAGAAAATTGAAGTCTGTTTTCCTATAAAAAAAAAATGTGTACTGACTTCATTCACTATACTCTTTAAGGCGATGCCATACGTAGTAATGCAAAATCATGTGTTTTTGGTTCGAAAATTTCGTCACCTAGAAATGTTTCAGATGCTTCAATTAAATACTGCGAATAGAATACTTCTTGGCCTTTGAAATAATCGAGTATTTTTTAGATAAATCTTTTTATAAGCCTAGAAAAAATAATGTATAAGGCCTATGAAAACTGCTTTAAAGTTCAAAATCTCCTACTTACGAACCCATTTTTGGTTATGATTTTATTGTATAATGTGGCAAATTAAGTTATTTATAAAATGATCGAAAAAAAAAAATTTATGGCTGAACATCCACAAAATAAAATAAATTCTTGCATAAATCAAAACAGGCGGATGGTGTTAAGCGGGAATTTAAACCTTATCGCCATCTACGTAAGGGTTATTATTGATAGCGGCACAATTTAAAATATTACATGACGTAGTGCATCGCCTTAAGTACTTTTTAATGATTTATCTCTAAACTTGTATAAAAAATATTTGTACATTTTTATTTGACATTGAGCATTATCTACACACAAAATAATTTTCTTTTATACTTTTTCCTTATTAAAATATTTAAAATTATTATCTACCAGTCAATCTGTGAGAAATAGTTAGGATGCAGGCGAATTCTCAAGTTTTTTTTTTAAATTTTCTTTTAATTACTGTCTGTATCTGTGTTTTCTCCTTAAATAAATAAAATGGAGTCAAATCCTGATTGGGTAGGACCGACATTTATTTCGTATTAACTGCTGTAATGGCCTCCAATTTCCAATTTCAGAGAAATGTGTATTTGACTTCATGCGTATGGTAATAATAAGAGTTCAATGATTTATGTAGCGCCGTTTTTGTGCAAAATCACCCCAAGAGCGATGTACAAATATATAATACATTTCTACAATGATCTATGTTATTACTAACTATATATGGAGATAAAATACAGTACCAAATTTACCTGGTAAGTCACTTGAGATTAATACGTACATAATTAATATTAACTAATTGTTTATTAGCGAAATTTAGATACAGGATTCGGGACATAATTGGAAAATTGTATATAATTGGACTTGGGGATGGTAAATTTAATTTAAGGGTATGACAGCTTAAAAAGGTAAGTTTTTAGTTTAAACCTGAATTCTGTTGGACTTGTTATAGATCTTAGTTCCAGCGGAAGTTTATTCCAAGCCTTCGGCCCAGATGCTCCGAAAGCGCGATCACCAAACTAAGTATTCGGCTTGCGCTTAGGTTCCATCAGTCTGCCAACAGTAGCTGATGATATTCCTGATCTAAGAGTTGACTGCCTCAGACTAGTGTTTTTCGGGACGCATACATAGTTGAGAGATGTAGGTTGGGGCCATTTCATTAATGGATTTAAACATCATCCAGTACAATGCGTGATTTACACAATTGTTGATAGAATACATCGACAACGAGTATATCTGCTGAGTTTCAGCTTCATCGGATTTCAGGAAAATGGTTAATTGTCATTTCCAAGATTTGCATTCGTTCATTCACGAAAACAAAAGTGAACTTCAAATAGATGTTCATAATAAAAAAAAAAATTATACTAGATATATTTGCGGCACGTTTACGATTGGTAAATACTCTCAGTATCACCTTGGTGAAAGACCACCACTAATAATGAACAAACCGTTGCATTGAAATGACTTTACCGTATTTGGTGACCAGATTTGAAAAACCACATAGGTACTTTCCCACCCCTTCCCATATTCTTTCCCCAATACAACACACACAAATTGAGATGTCAATATACGGTCGGTATTTTAGTTAGTGCAGTATTTGAATAAAAAGAGCTAAAATAAAAAAAAGATATACAGCTGCAATATAAAATAGAAGAAGAAGATTAGAAAGCATGTTAATATATTTTTGAAAGATTTATGTTGCGATAAAATGGTGTATATTATTTTCTACGACTTAAAACTTTTTGTTGGTTCTATCGACGCCCATAACAGTCTCAGAGAAAGGTCGTGCGTGGCGTCATCGTTCTAGTATCTTTTGTCTTTCTCGTTTTCATACAAGACGTGTGAGACGGAAGAGGACCATAGTGAATGACATACGAGCGACCTCTCTCTGAGACAACAACTAACACTTGGTTTATCGTCCCCATTCTCCTCATCAATCTATTTAAGTACCACTTGGAAACTTTTACTTCTCGGACATCAGGCAATAACAATACAATACCTACGACTAACCCAACCTTTGCTTTCTATTGACATCCCATTCATTATTTACTATTTCAAACTGACAAAAAATATTGCAAACTTATAATAATAACTAACTGACGTGTACCCGGTGTTGTCGACTTTTCTCTCCTTTCAATAAATATGATATAACTCCGTTGCATAGTTTAGAAGAACTAAACGCACAAATAGACTGACGCGGATAGTGACTTTGTTTTATACTATTTATAGATACCAATGTATTGTCACAATTACGAATTTACTTAAACGGAAAACGGCAAATTAGGAAACGGCATGTAATCACGTTTTTAGTTCAATATGATCTGGGATGGTACGGGATATTCCAGAACGTTCTAGATTATTCCCGAACATTCCAGAATATTCCGGAATGTGCAGGAATGTTGTGGGATACTCTCGACTGTTCTAGAAATTTCTAGAGAGCGAAACTTATATCTTCAAAAGCACGCCCTTCAGGTAAAAAACAGGAGCTTTCTTCATGGATGGGGGCTCAAAGGCTGCCACACCATATAACTCCCTTGATTGTACCGGGACTCTGAGTTTCTGAATTTTAGCAGAACGCACATTGTACACTTACTTTTTTTAATATATATTAATTTTGACTGATAAGTGATTTTGTTTTAGACCCGTTATACCCGAGGCACACGGGGCTATTATTTCAAGCAAGGAGATCACTAATAAATTAGCAAGCTAGTAACTCTAGCTACATATAAACCGAACTAGCTATTATTTTTGGGGTATTATACCGTGTTGCGCTACCTCCTTCTTTAGCCAACGTTTCGGACAGCATTGCAGTGTCAATGATGGACACTGCAATGCTGTCCGAAACGTTGGCTAAAAACGGAGGTAGAGCAACACGGCATAATACCCCAAAAACAAATCACTATAACCGTTCTTACCTATTTTTGTAAATTTCAAAATCCTAACAGACTAACTTATATTCATAAACTTGAAAAAAAGGTTTGTTTTTGACAACTAGTTTCACTTTGATTGGTAAACAAACGTTAAAATGTAAAATTATTGCAAAGAAAATATTAATCATCATAATTTATAAATGCCTGTTTTGGTTTATTTTTAGATTTTTAGCGAGCAACATTTAAATACTTACTTTAAATAAATTTAAATACAGTTTTCATTTTCTTTGTAAGATGCAACTTTTGAGATATCATGCGGTTTTCAATCAAAAAGTTGATAATATTCTAATAATATTCGGAATAAAGAAGGAACTAGTAACTAATGTTGTATTCATCAATTCCAAGTCGAAATAATATATTTATTTTTACTTAAATCTTCGATATAACTGCAAAATATCACGTACTTAGTTATTTAATTAAAGTAAAATACCAATTAAATGCAATGAGCCTGTTTTTATGACCTATTATGGGTAGTCAATCTGTTAGTAGATAGAAGTTATTGAAGACGTTCAATCAATATTAACTAAAAACGTATGTACATTAAAATGAATACAAACTTGTTGGATTAATCGTTGGAAATCGTTAATAATAACGATGCGTTGGTTTTTTTTTAAATTTTAGATAACGAGTTACATTTCCACACGGAGAAAAATGGCTGATTTATTAAGAACGCGTTTATCTTAATAAATATAAATACGAAAATATCTGATTTTTTTTTGAAAACGTGTTTGAAATCCCCACAACATATTTGTATTTTGCCGACAGTTTGTTAAGAAATCTGTCGAATCATATGTTAAAGGCCTGGAGTTCCATTTTTAACTGGAATACTTCAACCGATTTTTAATAAATTAGCAATATTTTATATCGGTAAGTTTTCTCCGTGTAATCGTATCTGCGGCATGTTGAATCATTTATGGAGATATTTTAAATTTCCATAACAACCTACACAGAGGAATATTATTATAAATAATTTTCTTGCAAACTTCCAACAATTTAATTGAAATCTCTTACCTGTATCATATGTTTTTCTTTTTGATTCTTCTAAAGGTGTGCCTCATGTGAAAACTCTGGTCCATTCTTATTGTGTTTCTTTTAAAAACTCAAATTTTAAAGTCGATTCTGTAAAAAATAAAGATAAACCGAGTGATTAATTTGAATAAGTAATTGAAATTCGACTTCACTGAATCATATCCGCTTTTGATTGATGTTTTCCCAAATTTCCTGGGACAAAATCTGTGTAAGATTTTTATAAAATAAAAATTGTACACATTGTTCCTTGTGTACTCTTTCAAGTTCACAATGTTTCAGTAAAAATATTATTTCAGTTAAAAAAAAATTCATTTGTGATAAAAAATTGTGACTGACATCGTGACATAACCCTTGATATTAAAATTAGTAAGATTAAAAATATTGTGAATTTTTAAAGTTATCAATTTGGTTTTTATAAAAATACATTATTGTTATTTAGTTCTGCAAGTATTTTAGTTTTTAAAATTGTGATAGCTGTTTCAGCGGTTAAAGCCATTTTCAATAATTCAGAATAGAAACATTTACTGTCACAAATACTCTCTCAATAAATCGGTTTAACCGGTAATAAATATTTTCGACATCATAAAAATTGAAATTGAAATAGAATCATATAAAAATAAGTCGTCCCAACGTGATCTAACCTTAGTTTATGAAAATGGCCTTGAATGCCAAAACAGTTTTCACAATAAAAATAACTAATATAATTGCAGAAAACAATAACATTCTTAAATTTGATTTACATAATTTTTTTATAAAAATTAAAAGCAGTTCTACGAATTAAAAACAAAAACCATTCATAATTATAAATTTGGCTTTCTCGCATTTGAAAGTGATCTTGACCATGTTATAAACTTCAGATTTCTTCTTAAAATTAATATTTTTCTAAGCCACGGTTGAATCAAAGAAAAAAACTCATTTAAAAACATTACAATAAAAAACAGTACACAAACATACAGACGAGATTTCAGACGGTAAAGTTCACTAACTTCGGAGGGTCTACATGATTTCAGAAGTAGAAAGTAAAAAAAATAACTTTTCTAAATTCCAATGTTTTATGCAAATTTTTAGGTAAAAAAGTTAAATTGTTTTTTTTGAGAAAAAAATTATTCTTAAATGGAAAAAATATTTGAGAATGGGAAAAAAAGTTTTTTAAAAGAATTTCGATTTTTTTTTTACTTCTACCGTCATGTATGTAGAATCACCTAGTGAAGTATTTGCACTTTACTCCCGGACACGCTGTATACATTCTTAAAATACTTAACTTCCTAACAAAAATGATTGATTTTTGACAAAATTCGTGATAAAATAAATTATTTGTAATTCTAACCTCTGTAATATAAATCTTCATAATTAGAATATCGTGACAAAATTGATGAAAATTTTATTAACAAATGTATCTTTCTTGTGTTGACATAAAACGATAATTAATTAAAGAGTTCAATATCGTGAACACCGGTCACATTTACTAAAAACAAGTATTTGGCATATTATGTTTGTTGAAATAAACACTTTTTTAGCTGTCAAATATGAACATAAAATGATTATTTGGATTTTTTAATTTACATAAAATGAATAATCTGAACGTAAAATTACATCACAGTACATTAATTTGCCTAATTGACAGATTGTTAGATAGAAATTTTAACAGTTAACCATTTACATATTGCTACCAAGTATCGATATCGACAGATTGCATATTGTATAGTAGCTATTTAATGAATTTAGAAGAATCAACTAGTAAGAAAGTTTTTTTACTATATTGCATTATTTTTTTAATAGATGTATTTAAAAATATGTAATTATTTTTTTGGTTTGGATGAGGATTTAACCATCCTCCCCAGAGACTGGTTCTTAACTGCTGTGAACTTTTAAAATGTCTTATTATTTTTGTTTATGTATTTGGTTTGACTGAGCATCGAACCTTCCTTCCCAGACACTAGAGTCAACGACGCTGAACACCTAAACCAAATTCAAATTGGAAAGTACCGACATTTATTTCGTACATTAACTGCTGTAAGTTTTTATTTATTAAATATAATGTTATCCGATTTCAGAATAAAATCTTGTGCACGCGCGCGTGTGTGTGCATGAGTGCCATCAAAAGTCGATGGAATGCATTGTTTTCGATAACGAGTCCATTTGTCAAATTTCAGCTTGATCTGATGTTGGAAAGTGCGTTAATTTCCACTCCTAAGATTCTATTTCATTCATTCAATAACAGATTGTATTTAAAAAGTTCGTAAAGGTAAAACAAACTGCTTTTTGAATGCAATGATTGTATTTGTATAGCAGTCTGAGTTTTACAAGTTGAACCCGGGATTTTTAAGATTTGAACTGCCTTTTTAATGTGATGTTCATATATTATATTTATACATCTATTACAGACTGAGTTTTAAAAGTTAAACCCACGATTTGCAAGGTTTGAACCGTGCATGTTTTAATGGAACGAATTTAATGAAATATTTGAAACCAATTTGCTATGTGTTACAAAGATAAATGATACATTACAAAAAAAGGATTTATTTTACAATCTCTTACGAAAGTTCTGTACAGATACACTAAGTGTGATTGATACTAAAAGTTAAATTACATAAATAATAGGACAACATATATGAGATGCATTCAAGAAAAAAATACACACAGTTTTAAGACATTCAACATTTACATTCATCGTTAAATTAATTACATACGATTTAAAAATACAAGACTTAACTAACTAACTAAACACCACGCCGTTTCCCCGAAGGGGTAAGCAGAGAGGACGGACTGCCAAACAACTCGGTTTCGGCACACACTCCTTGCCTCATTCACATTGCACTGACTCTTGACATGGCCCGACTCAAGTACCTTATTTACTTGGTCGTGCCATGTCTTCCTCGGGCGTCCCCGACTTCTGCTACTATTCAAATTTGCATCATATATTCTCCTTACATTTTTTACTTCGCTCATTCGCTCTACATGCCCAAACCGTCTAAGCGTCCCTTTGCTGATCTTACTCATTACGCTTACATCAGCCTTGCACGCTTTGTGGATCTCCACATTTCTCACACGGTAATACATGGTTTTACCACACATACGCCTCAGATATCACATTTCTACAGCATTCCGTCTACTTTCATCCTTTCTCTGCCAGTTTCATGCCTCTCTTCCATACATCAGGGTGGGTTCAGGCATTCCATTGTGGACTGCTAACTTCGCTTCTTATGACAATATTTTGTTAGCGCCAACTGCGTTCAGTCCTCCATTAATGGAGTTACCTGCATTTGCCCTTCTTTCAATATCTCTGTCAACCTTCCCATTTCTCGTAAACATACTTCCTAAATACACAAACTCATCCACCTGCTCCAAATATTCCTCATTCACAACTATATTACACGCTGTTTTAGTACTCTCTCTTTCAAACACCATGCCTTCAGACTTACTTACATTCATCATTAACTCATTCTTCATACATAGTTCGTTCATCCTAGACACGATAGACTGTAGATCTTCCATCCTGTTAGCAATCAGCACCGCATCATCAGCACACAATACGCAACATACTTAAAGATTACTCAAAATTCGTAAATACGTGCTCGGTTAAAAAATAAGTCAAGTAGGAAGATATAATAATTATATTAAATGAACGTAGCATGGTGAAGTCAGTATCGACTGGTGTCAGGTGACACCAACGCGCGATCGACGAGAATAATTGCAACCTGACACCGGGAAAGTGCCCAGTGAGATTACTTTTCAAGACTCAATCTCAGATGAGATGCATAGCTGTGCATATTAGCCTTTGACAAATCATATGAATATTTTAATCAACATTTTATATTCGTGCTAAGGGGGACCACTTTACTTTACGATCTTGCAGTTGCATTCATGATTTGCTTTCCCCGTCTCCTCGTAAAACCATAGATAATAGAAACAAATTTAGTTATATGTAGTATAGAAGTGTGGCGGCTGTCGCAAAACAACGACAAAATACTGAATACCAAAGCGGCTATGAAGTGAAAGTTATGCTTTTTTGCGTAGGTAGAAAGATATATGCATAGATGCGATTTACCCTAGTAGGTTGACACTTCAAACAAATAATGGTTTAAGGCCTATCTCCCTTGTTTCCACTATGTACAATCCAAACAATCAACAACATGAGGAGGGAATGTTTCATATTCTGATGGTATTTTAGAGAAAGACGCTGCAAAAAGGCATCGGCGCTAAGGTTTAACATTTTTTTGTAACTGAAACCAAAACTTACAACATGCTGAAATACGCCAGCAGTAACTGTTCTCATCATATCGTCAGCCAATCTCATGTGAGCGACCTCTGTTTCGTTTTTACAACTATGGACGTTATTCAGCAATGTATTATACTTAATTTGTATGTTAAACTTGATACACTATTTTACATTGAACTAGTTGATATTATTTATTGTGAATTCAAGGTAACATTATTATTTTTTGTTGTGCAAGTACCACACAAGAGTCCTAATTGGTGCTGATTATCTGGAGCCAGTGAGACTATGGCATCCCCATTCGGGGTATGTTGTATGGCTGAAAGTAGTGGGAGGAAATTGGATGGAGAAAAGGAAGGAAGACTATTCAGATCTAGTCACCAAATACGGCTAAAGCCATTCAAAGCAAAGTTTCATTCAAGTCAATCAGTATAAAAATAATTATTTAACTCACTTACATCTTCACAGTGCTTAAATTATAAAGGTAAACAAAATAACAAATCTCAGTGTATTTTTGTTGTTTGTTTTTGGGGTGTTATGCCGTGTTGCGCATCCGAAGATGTGATCTACCGGATCTGCCCTGATGATGGACACTGCAACGCTGTCCGAAACGTCGGCTAAAGAAGGAGTTAGCGCAACACGGCATAACACCCCAAAAACAAACAACAAAAATGCTTTTGTCCGTGAGAATCTAAAAACTCACAATCTCAGTGTATAACAATAAATTGACAAATCATAAGTTACAAAGAATAAAATAAATAATTTAAAACTCTAATCACTGATTCATCTGAACATTGCTAGTTGGTGTGTTGCTAGAATAATGCTTTTATTAAAATAATTGCACTCAATAGGTATTGACATTAAATTGCATTTCTCGAAAAAGTCACTTTTGGACATACGTCTCTCGTACTCTCAAGCTTTATTTTTGCTGACCCAAATACTATTTCCAACCAGTTTTTTAGCATTAAAACAGAATGCGATAAGTACAGTTTATGATGGCGATGAGGAATTTGTTGCCCTTGAGAGAATGCGGTTTATATGAAGAACAAGCCGATACCTTATACTCGATATTTGATACAAAACAAGCGTTTTTTGTGCCTTTTTTACCACATAAATTGAGAAATTTTAACCCCTCAAGCATGGAAAGGACATTACTAGCCACAAACATCATATTTAAATAGAACCTCTGAAGGACAGATTTGACCGGGGCGTCCATGCATTATTAAAGTTTTTTTCTATATAAATCGGAGATAGGTGATTTGTTCGTCGTTAGAAAGAAAAATAATTATTCTTCTCAGTTTGTCTAAAATTTTTATTCTTAACTTCATGGATAAAATAAAAAAAACGTCAAAGTGTAAGATTAAAAATTGATAGAATTCTCACATTAACAGTTGAAAGTTAAGAAAACATTTATATTATTTTTAATTGTATGAATGGCATAAAAAGTTAAGTGACAGTTTTATTACTAATTCTCTTCACAAAAGGAAAGTGTTTTCAAATATAGAATATAGAGTTCTTTCAAAATTTCGAGTCAAAATGTTTCGGCAAGCTTGATTATACGAGGGTGGTCTGAAAAGTTTCCAACCTCAACGCAAAGATGGCGGTACTCGTAAAATAATATTAATTTGAATAATCAATAATTATTTCGAATATAAACATTGCAAATATAATTTATCTAGTTTTTAAACGAGTATTTCTTTTTACGACAACTTTCATAGTAAGAAATATGTAACATATTTAAAAAAACCTTATTTAACAAATTTCATGAAATTTTACAGTGGGACTTGTAGGTAAAAATATTTTGAAGTCTGTAAGTCTGTTGCGTTAAGTAACCTGATATATGACTAACTGTGTTTTGCGTGTTACTAGGTTACTTATTTTTTACACATTTAAAATCAAGCGCCTCTTAAATTTATGAAATAATCTCTGATCAAAATTTAAGCCACTGACAATCGCACGACATGATATACTTATCCCTGTAGACAGCCGAAATAGGAATGATTGGAAATGAGTTAGAAAAGCTTATGATAGTAGCCATGAAGCATCGAGAACAAGCAAATTGAAAATGCTTGTATATCACAGTAGTATTAAAATATAATTTCAATTTGAACGTGTTGGGAAGTAAGAGCTTCATAGATGGACGCACAGATGGCAGTGCATAGAGCTTGCGTGGAAGTCCGCACGATGGAGCCAGTGACTAGTAGTCGCCAGGGCCAGTGGTAAGGCTCTCATAGAAACTTACTGTTTCAGATTCCAATCAGCCAGCTTCTAGTTAGGTCGACTATCGAGTCACCATTATAATACGCGGAGTAACAATAAATCCCTGATTAATCTAAAAGAACCAATTATTTATAAAGCTCCTTCCAAGACGAGTTAGAGAGCTTTTTGTACGAACACAACAAAAAGTTATTTGGTAACCAGATCTGAATAGCCAGGTACTTCTCAACCGTTCTTTCTCTCCTATTTCCTTTTTCTTACAGCTCCATAAATCCACTGGCTCCAGACAGTTGAGATCAATTGGGACTGTTGTGCGATTAACACGAAAAATGAACTGAAAGATTACTTATTACTAGAAGAGTTTATTAATAATAAAAAATGAACTGAACTATTACTTATTACTAGAAGAGTTTAATAATAATAAAAAATGAACTGAAAGATTACTTATTACTAGAAGTGTTTATAGATAATAAAAAATTAACTGAACGATTACTTATTACTAGAAGAGTTTAATAATAATAAAAAATGAACTGAAAAATTACTTATTACTAGAAGAGTTTATTAATAATAAAAAATGAACTGAAAGATTACTTATTACTAGAAGAGTTTATTAATAATAAAAAATTAACTGAACGATTACTTATTACTAGAAGAGTTTAATAATAATAAAAAATGAACTGAAAGATTACTTATTACTAGAAGAGTTTATTAATAATAAAAAATTAACTGAACGATTACTTATTACTAGAAGAGTTTAATAATAATAAAAAATGAACTGAAAGATTACTTATTACTAGAAGAGTTTATTAATAATAAAAAATGAACTGAAAGATTACTTATTAATAGAAGAGTTTATTATAAATAAAAAAAAAATGAACTGAAAGATTACTTATTACTAGAAGAGTTTATTAATAATAAAAAATGAACTGAAAGATTACTTATTACTAGAAGAGTTTATTAATAATAAAAAATGAACTGAAAGATTACTTATTACTAGAAGAGTTTATTAATAATAAAAAATTAACTGAACGATTACTTATTACTAGAAGAGTTTAATAATAATAAAAAATGAATTGAAAGATTACTTATTACTAGAAGAGTTTATTCATAATAAAAAATTAACTGAAAGATTACTTATAACTATAAGAGTTTATTAATAATAAAAAATAAACTGAAATATTACTTATTACTAGAAGATACTTATTGTTATTAAGTTTAATTTGTAGAACTCCATTTTAATTTTATTTTTTTATATATTCAATAATATTGTTATTGGGTTTATAAAAACAGTTTATTTTTTAAAACAGTTCTGCTGTGTAATTATTATTACGCGTGACAGCTGTTTCGCCCTCTGAACAGTTTGATAATGCCTTCAGAGGGCGAAACAGCTGTCACGCGTAATAATAATTACACAGCAAAACTTTTTTTAAAATAAACTGTTTTTATAAACCCAATAACAATATTATTGAATAAATAAAAAATAAAAATTACTAGAAGAGTTTATTAATAATAAAAAATTGAGTGAAGGATTACTTATTACTAGAAGAGTTAATATAATCTGAAAGATTACTTATTATAAAAAGAGTTTATTAATAATAAAAAGAAGGTGAAATTAGTATTGTTTATTATACCATTTTTTTTGTAAAACATGTTTCATTTACAGTTTAAAATTAGCTTTGTACTTCGTGCTAAAACCACAACTGGGTTTTTAAAGAAAAACAACTCATAATAATTAGTTATTTATTTCCAAGTACGAAAATAATTTCCTTATAGTTTAAAATAGACCACAAAGGTCAGTGGTGCGAAATCAGATTCCATTTATGTTAATCAGTTGACAGTCAATAACAGTCGTGCACGCTCGAGGGATACATGGCACGATCAAGAGAATCAAATACTTGAGTCGGATCTTGTCAAGAATTAGAATAACAGAAGAGTGAACACTTACTTATTTGATATATTGTTAATTTATTACAAATCTGGTCTAATTTTAGGTATTCCTGTTAAAATTGGGACTGGATGCATAAAAATAATGATTTGACTAATTTCATAACAAACTATCAGTAAAGCAAGAATATGTTATGAGGAAGAAGGAACACGTGTTCTTAAGAATAATAATATTGTCGCATCTCGTCCACTATACTTATTCGGTCAAGGACCTGCGTGAACACTTATTCACATTTATTCCGAATGACTAATATTCAAATAATTATAAGCAATAATTAGTCATCCGAAATACTAATACAAATTGAAAATTTCTCCCGAGTAAAAATAAATGCCGCCAACGGGAATTGAACCCTTGGGAATTGGAGGTATTTTCAATTTGAATTAGTATTTCGGATGACTAATTATTGCTTATCATTATTTGTTATGCTTTATGCTATGCATAAAACCTTGTCTTATAAACTTTAGTTTATCATTATAAAAAAAAATTAATAATATTTGACAAGTCGAAAATATTTCACCAATAAATGAAGATATCATATGTCTCGACGCCATCTAGTGAGAAATTTAGCACTAACAAAGCCTTTCTAACAAAAATAAAGTTGGTTGTTAACAGGTAAAAAAATATAATAAGCAGTAATTGTTGATTGAGGTACTAGTACATATTGAATCATTTGGCGGGTTGGCATAAGCCGACATAGCTCAGTGGATACAGAGCACCTGACCTGACATCAGAAGGCACGGGTTCAATTCCCGTTGGCGGCATTTATTTTTACTCTGGAGATATTTTCAATTTGTATTAATATTTCGGATGACTAATTATTTATTATCCTTTATGCTATGCATAAAACTTTGTCGTATAAACGTTAGTTTATCATTATAAAAAAAAGACTAATATTTTATTAGGAAATGGTTATGCAGTAAAAGTATCGAGATAAAAAAGCTGTACTAATTTTTCTCCATTTACGAACGTCTTACTCGGGAGTCCCTAACTTCTTCTTCCACTAGCTTTCGCGTCATATACAAACATACATTCTTATCATAATCAGAGATCACGAAATATTATTTTTTATCAATGATATCATTTAAAAAAAACACTAAATTGAAACGTTACTATTATCATTGAATTTTCCTGGTATCCGTTAGACGTCAAATTCAATTATTATGTATGTATCAATGTCTTTTTTCATGTTCAAAAAGTCACTCATTGTACTTTTTGCTCTAGAAAATCAAATAAAAAAGACACGGTAGTGATATAAGAACGTATTTCAAATAAAGGTTACATTAATAATAAAACATAACTCGCCTCCTGGCATTAAGTTATGTTACTAAAAAAAACACAATCATTATCTCACAGTATGAAAAAATCTACTGCACACAATTCAATTTGCTGAATTGCAAGTAGCATTATTTTAGTTTATTACATTCAGAATTTTTAAATTTACTATTAATTGTTTATGAAACGTAAATAAACACTCGTGTTAGTTGTCTGCGATATTCATTTAACGTGGTTATTAATTATTATAAGATTTAGAAATATATAAAACTTTTAACAAGATATAGTTGTATTATTTGCCGTTATTCGTTTTCCAAATAAGGTATATATATATTTGAGCAACGCCCTCATCCCGCTCAAACGACACTTCTATCAGTCACTTTAAATTGACTACTCACTAAAAACATATAATCACTAAGTGACATCAAACCTGTTGTTAGAATAAGCAGAATTCTTACCTGAACAGACTATGCAATAATTACAATAGTGTATTATCCAAGGTTGATATTTTCAGTTGCAAACTTACCAAATACAAGAGGTCCATAAAAGAATATTTCTCTGATGGTTTGTGAATAATGTTTATGTCTCTATTGTTTATATCTTTATTATGATTTCATTTTTATCTACAACCTCTCTCCATGACTATAAACGTATTGTTTTGTAAATTTTTCGTTTTATATAATCTTTTGTTTTGTATAATTTTTTTAATTCATATTCCTTCCTCACAAATTTAAAAAAACTTATTCCATATTATGCTGTCTCAGTTAAAGTAACAAGGAGGAAATCCATAAATGGTTTTATTTAATATATAATACTTATGTACAAACTGATTAAATGTAAGCTGTCGATTTCCAAAAATGAATAAATAAATAAATAACTCATAAAAATCTAAACATTATTGTTTACTACATAACTTTCCTTAGCTCATTTTAATTTTTCTCGCTGATCTTAAGAGCAAACAGTTGTTTCTTCAATATATTCATTCTATTTACTGATGTCAAGCTATTGGGAAGGAGATTGTATATGTGTACACTCTCGTGGCCTATGTTTCTTTTCCCACTTTTAGTCTTTGCTGAATGTGTGTATAGTTTATTTTGTTGTCTTGTGTAGTATTAATGTACTATGACGGAATGCTACAATATATTTACGTCAGTATTAATATCAGTATTTGTATGAACACGTGTTCCGCTCTCCTCTTATTTGCTTTTGACTGACACTTTGTTAGGAACTCTTTCAATTCATTCGTTGTAGGCCCGTAGTCCCATTTTTAACAGGAAAACAAATATTTGAACAGATTTTTAATAAATTAACAGTATATTCATATGAATTAACAATCAGTTAATGTTAATTAAGTGTTAATGTTAATTAAGTGTTAATGTCAAGTGACCTACTAGGTAAGTATTGTACTGTATATTAGCTCCATATAGTAAGTAATAACATAGATCATTGTGAAAATGTATTATATATTTGTGAAGCGCCCTTGAGGTGATTTTGCACAAAAACGGCACTATGCAAATCATCTAAATATTATTATTAATATTAGTAAGTTTTCTCCGGGTACAACTCTCACCAAATCAAAATAAATAAAATAATAAAACCTAACCCTAAAAGGTTAAGCCTAACGTATTCAACATAATATATTTTATTGCATTTTCATGGTTGTAATAAAATAAGCAAATATTATTTATATTTAAGTTAAATTGAGCATAAATCGAATTCTCATCGTTAAACAGTTGCCATTTGAAACTTATGACTCGTGAGTTGAATGCGAGGCAATTTAACAATCAACGATTCAACGGCGTGCAATAATGATATATATTTTGGGTGCCCTATAAATTTATTTAACTGCATACTCGTAAGTTGAATTGACATTGTATGGCATTTATTGAATAGAGTCGTAAGTAATAATATACTGCAATGAGAATTGGATACTGTGATAATCAATACATTAGAATGGCCCTAGACGCATAAAAATGATATTCACATTATAAATACCTAATGATTAAAATAAAAACTCTGTTTAGGAAGTCATAGGGGAATTCATTTCCAGAACGACCTATATCATATATGAGGATACTGTGAGGTGTATGTTTTTGAGGACCATGGTCTTGAAGAGACTCAGAGTACTGGCAACGGATCTTTGGGAGGGGTTTATGGGTACCGCCGCCCCAGGAAGCATTCATTAGATACCCAACATCTTTGCCATAGGTCACCCTATGCGTCTGTCCACATATTGTGCGGCGGGCAGAGTTTGGAGAGACTGGTTGAGAGAGATCATTTACATCTCCTGTAGGACTCTGTCACATCTGACCCATCGCCTTCCACCGCAGTGGGTAGGATGAATTAAACGTCTGTCACTCCTGAACACACCAACCCTCAGATTCCTACCAATCTCTTGTACCTTTTTCTTTCCCAGATTTTCCTCTCCTTTCTTTCTTTAAAAAAACCCTCTACATAGCTACCGAAAGATGTGTGGAACTAATAAGAAATGAGAAAATGTTTAGATTTTCATGAACATAACATATTCGTAATTTACAAAAATTTTATCAGAAAACCTGTTAATTCATTCGTTGGGGGCCTGCAATCCTGTTTTTAACCAGATTACAAATAATTTGAAGAGGTTCGCAATAAATTAGCAATACTTAGTTTTCTTCGTGCAGAAAATTTCGATACATTATGAAATGTTCCACCAATTTCATATGAAGTGAGGTAAAATTGACCTAATTTCGAGCATAAATTCACGCACAAAACACACTCCTGTTAGTTTATCTCTTTGGTCTCTGAAGAGCGTATGGAAAATTGCCCATTCCTAAGTCAGTTTTTGTATAGGGGAATTAAGGATGTAACATCAATGTCTGGTTAGGAGCAGACCTCTATCATTTCACAAGCAATTTCTACTTATAATGAAGGTAGTAGGTGTTATTAAAATATTATCGAGTTGTTAATAGTCCAGCAATGTTTGTCTTTATGTAAAATAAAGTGTTTAATTTTTTAAAACTGTAAACTTGCGGTGGGCCAATCTTGAGCACGTTATTTCGACGGATGTATGTTAGAAAGTAGATACTCTCTCTGTACGTGTGTGCCGCTAAATATAATAAAGGCCTTTTGTGGAAACGCAAGCAATTATTTCTGTATAGGTTGAAGAGTTGAGCAAATTCTAACGGAGAATCGAAAACATTATTATTTGACGGTAAATTTAAAAAAATAGCCGGAACAAACTATCTTTGTAAAATAATTGATGGTCGAATAGCATAAATTGGCTTATGAAGCTACGTGAATTTAAAACAAAACTTTACTTCTTTACCCTATTAAGAATCTCTTCAAATTATATTATAATTAATTAATTCGTTTCCTTACAAACTTTTAGTAAAATACGAATATGTTATCACAATATCAGACCATGTATTCATAAAAATGCTAATATTTTCGTATTTCGTTTTTATATATTATCAAGAAGGTTCATGAACACGAAATTTAGAAACACAAAAAGTTTATCAGGCAACGGCCTGCAATACCTTTTTAACCGGATTATTAAAAATCTGAAGACGTTCTTAATAAATTAGCAATTTTCATTTTTCTATAAATATTGAAACAAAAAGCGAATAAGAAATTTCTAATAATTACGAGGATTTAATAAAAAATAAAAAATAATCTTTACTGAACCAGTAAAATGACCACCATCTTGAACCGGAAACAGAACGTACAAATGGCGAAATGCTAAACGGTCGAGTTGAAACAGGACTTCGCTACTCTAATAATAGATTTCATGCGACTGTTGTGGTTTTTTTCTTCTTTTGACCTATTGATTTCTTTGATGCATTCACGTATCACACATCACACGATCTATCGATCTCTGACCCCATAATGCAGACTGCTTGTAAGAATTAGAGGATGTTTTTAACCTACGTATATATATTTTTAATGTCGTGACAGAGGTGTGACGATATCCAACTGGAGTTAGTCACCACATTATATTTATTTATTATCATAATCATAATTATTAGTAACGGGAAAACCCGTACAAGTTGAAAAAATCTTCAGAAAAAAAATAAAGCCGATGACGGGAATTGAACGCGCAGCCTTCTGATTGCAAGTCAGCTGCGATAACCATTACGCTACGTCAGCAAATAATTCAACATGCACAGGTATTTTAATAAAAGAATTACCATTTTTGGCTTTTTTGCGGGTTTAATTCCGGTCGGCGGCATTTTTTAAAATTTGTTTTTTTTTTGTCGGGTGTTTCAGACTAATAATTATTGTATATAATATTTTTTTACCCTTTGTCCTATGCATAAAAACCTTGTCTGTTAAAATTATCATTAAAAATAATGTATTTATTTATTTATTGAATATTAATAAATCTAACCCTAATCTAATCCAACACTTCACTCTATTACAATTGCGACGTACACCAACACAACACAAGAAATCACAACAAACTTCATATACCAAAAATCAAATCAACAAAATATGGACTAAGATCCCTAGAATACAAAGCTCACACAAAATATAATCAACTACCCAACGAGATCAAATGTGCAAGTCAATGTAAAAAGACCCAAACTAACATGCTCAAACTTCAACTTATTAATGACTATCTGAAATAATAATGTTGTGTATGTCCCATCATATGTCCATTTAATACATACAACTATATGTTTCATGTAATGCATATCATTCCCGCAATGAGTTTATTAACTCCTGGGAGTACAATGCTTTATATAATATACTATATTCTGTATTGCATACTTTTAATAAAAAAAAAATTAAAAAAAAATAAACGATATATGAAACAGAAAAAGACACTGGAAAAAAAATAACGGTTGAAACTGGGAATCGAACCCAGAATCTCCGTCTTCGGGAAAAAACCGGGACTACGACTCAATCCAATATTTTATTTACTTGATTAATTAATATATTTTTTTGTTGATTTCATATTTCAAATTCAGAGTTAACATTAAAATATCTTCAACTAATTTTCACATTCGTTTGGCTGCTATATTTTTGAATGAATACAAAGTTCCAACGAATTTATCTGTAACCTAGATAGTGTCTCTCATTTATATATCTGATTTTTATTTGTATAGATCCTGGGTTCGGTTCCTAGTTGCGATCGTCACCTTTTTTATTTTCTGTGTCTTGTTCCGTATAGATTTATTACTACCATCTTCTTCTTCAACGACTTATATTTTTTTATCTATGCACAAAATCGAGTTTTATACTCAATGCCCGGGATGCTAAATAAGTTTCAATTTAATGTACCTGCGCGTTCAACATGCTCTTCTGTCCTGTTCAAAGTGGATCAATGTAAGAAAAGCGTAAACAAATTTCGTGATTGATCAGATCATGTAATAATTAAAATAAGTCTATCAAAAGTGGACATGTTTAATTGCGAGGTAAAGAAATATAAAAAGTCCAAGAGTGTTTTTGTTAAGTAAATAAAATAAAATAAAATATAACAATTCCCAGAGAATAACAACAACAAAAATTGGATTTTGAATTCATTTTTGGCGCAATAAATTGATTTTTTATTTACTTACACATACATTAAAAATGCTGTTATAAAAACATTATTAAATTAACGCGGTAACAGTCAATTAAAGAATAATATGTCCGAAGAACTAACTTTTTCAAGAACGGTATTTCACGTGTCAGTCTGCGGAAAATCCAATGTTGCCAGTTCTTTCAGAGCCCAGTTAAAGATATTTGTTAATAGTACCAACATGAATATAAACTTTTGGTCTTTAAAAAATGTGTAACACAAACACCGTTTAACGAATGTGAAGTGGTTTTACTTTAGTACGGTTGTAAAAATAAAAATCTGAATTATTATTGAGGGATTTTTTTGTTGCTTTTTTATACATTTCTGTATAAAATTAATTAATTTTATAATATTATATCTTATCTTAATATGGCATCTTTAATTACCACCAGAAAAAGTTTAATAAAATAAATGTGTTTCTTACTACTTGTCATGAGCGATTTTTCGATTTATGTAATTTTCTTACAAATTCTTAAGTCTTATTAGAGGTAAAGTCACAAGGAGGAAAACCATAATTGGTAAGATTTTAGCTATATATGTACAAACTGATAAAATATAAGCTGTCGATTTTCCTAATATGAATAAATACATAACAAAAGCAAAACATAAGCCATTCATCTCACATGCCATAAGCCATTCAACCTCACTGATTCTAGACTGTTGTGCGGTATTCAGATAAGAAAAATTTAAACTTCTTGGGCGGGCCTTCAACCAGCAGTGATGAAGTAGTGCCTTAGCATGATGATAATGTTGCTTGTGAAGATATCCAAGTTGCGATTCTTTCTCCTTACTAATACAATGTATAGGCAAATTCCTCTATTGAATGCACAATAATTATGAACCCACGCAGTACTTAGATATTGTAATTCCTCACTTAGTCAGCAATAGAGAAATGCAGTACCTACTTACATACTTTATAACGGCACTGTAATATTCACGTCCTAAATGAGAAAAGCCCTTTATTAAAAAAATATTTTTCATTAGGGTCCACTTAAAAGATAGCGTAAAGTAAAACGTTTTGATCTTTACGCTTTTATTTTACGTACGTGCTTTAATCTAAGTTACTTCTTCAGAAATTGTTTCAGTGCAGATAAATCGGCTCATATTGAAATACTGACGTGTTCCCGGTGTTGCTCGACTTTTCTCTGCTTTTAATAAATATAATATCCATATAAATATTATATTATATATATCCATATATATAAACCTTCCGGAAGAAATTCACTAAATGAGAGTGAAAACCCTATCAAACTCCGTTGCATAGTTTAGAACAGAGGTTCCCAAAGTGGTCTATATGGACCCCCAGGGGTCGATATAGGCGTGCTGGGGGTCTATGTCAGCGAGAAAAATATTTGGGGGTCCACGCGATTCAAATGGGGGTACATACGAGCGGACCCCCATTTACCTCAAGTCAACATTTAGGAGTTCCGTAAATGACACAATAGACCTAACACAACAACACAAATATAATAGACTGATAAATTACTTATTTGATATTTGTATTTTTATGTTTCGTAAAGTTGTTAATTGAGGTATATAAATAGAGTCTACGTTCCTTTTCTAGTCAGAATTAATATATTCAAGCAAAACATTGCACATTGGAAACCGCGAATTTTCCTACTTCTCCAACTTGTTTTTGAAAAATGTCCAGGGTAATAATGACGTTCAACATTTAAATGCACTTCACACAGACTTCAAAACTAAGTTTGAGGACATTTTGACTATGGAAATGGAACGTTGAAGAATCGGATATCATGTGACAATACCTCATAAGGGTGCCCCTGTATACCGCCACCGGTTGTTGGGCAGGCAAGGGAAGGGAATATTTTTACTAAAAAAATAAATGACTATCACATGGGACGTTAATAGTTTTAGGAAAATTCAATATTCGGCAGGCAGGGGGTGTACGGAAAAAAATAATTTGGCAAGTGGTCTACGGGGCAAAAAAGTTTGGGAACCTCTGGTTTAGAAGAACTAAGCACAAAAACAGACAGTCGCGGGTAGTGACTTTGTTTTATACTATTTAGAGATTAGAAATACCAACGTTTTATTACGATTACGAATTAACTAAAAGTTTATCAGGAAACGGCTGGTTATCCCGTTTTTAGTTCATTATGATGTGAAATGATCCGGGATGTTTCCGAACGTCCCACAACACCCCAGAATGTTCTGGGATGTTCTGGAATGTTGTGGAATGCTCTTGAATACTCTCGAATGTTCTAGAATTATCTAGAGGGCGAAATTTAGAGCCCTTATATCTTTAAAAGCACGCCATTCAGGTAAAAATGGGAACCTTCTTTTTGGATGGAGGATAGAGAGCTACCATACCATAAAACTCCCTTGATCATACCGGGATTCGTTTTCGGAACTAGCTACTACTAAAAATCATTGAAATATATATATATATATATATATATATTATATATATTGTTTTGGATCCACTGTCCTATATTTTAAGCTGAAACCAACCATACACATTCACAAAATTTAATTGAAATCGGTTGGGTGGATTCGGAAATTAGCGTGTACGAATACAGTGGCACGTGATTTTTATGTATTAAGATTTTTATAAGCAATACCCTTATGCTTTATATTTTATTTGCACAACAAAGATTTTTTAATTCAATTTTGCATCCAAACGTCAAGCGTTAAAAAGGTAAGATTTTTTTTCAATCAAGTACACCACTAAGTAAGCAAGGATCTCTTTAAAATGGTTTTCCTGTTACTTTGCACAAATGTACGATGTTGAACTAAAATATATTGTTACTAGTTAAACTTAATGTATATGTTTTGAATTCAATAAAAAAATAAAGTACCTACCTTATTATATTACAGTTATTCAACAAAATAATTTTTTAATTACAATTTTCTGAATTGGAACTGTTTTGTAAAGAATTAAGATTATCCCGTGATTTTTAACTGGTCTATGCTGTAATCAAAATATAAATTTTAATTTCGAACATTTTTAAAAAATTTAAAAAAAATAAAAAGTGCAAAGGGTTGGTACTTTCCTACCGGATTGCAATTTTACAAAATTAATAATTGTTTTCCTGCGATTTCTCACAAGTGTCCGCTGGTTTTAACTGATTGCAACTAAATGCAATTAAAAATTTCACACATTTCTGTAATTAAACCTTAATCTTGCGACCAGATCTGAAAAGACAGGTTCCGAAAACCTTCCTCTACCAGCCGTTCTCCGTCCCATGTCAAGATTCCACTCACGGAACACATTCCAATATTGGGGATTTTTTGGTCCCACCGATAAATAATAATTATTATTCGTACCAATTTTTTTACGTTTTTGGTTTTTTCGTTTGAGTCACTCGTTTTTTCTGATCATATTATTGATCGAGTCAGGAAATCAATTATTAAATTTACTGCAATAAAAATAGACATACATCTACCGGTGAATTAAATCAATATAATACCACGCTCTTTGAGCATCTACGATCTAATAAATAATCATGGAGACAAAAGTGCTACATAAATATATATTTCATAAAACATAATGAATTTTGCTGTCTGTGCATGAGTGCATGCGTGAAGTGATATAAATTCTTGCATATTCCTGAGTAGTTGACTGCCTCCGTGGTCGAGTAATAAGGCTCTCGACTAGCAAGCTGGAGGTCGCGGGTTTAAATCCTGGCGTGCGCAAGTCATTTTTTTTTTGGTTATTTTTTGCTATTTCACGAATTACTCTTTTAAAATAATACATAGAATATTAGCGGCAACATACTCCGATTGGAGATGCTATAGTATCACTGGTTTCAGACAGTTGGGAATCAAAAATGGGTAAAACTATTAAATTTCGTTGAACTTGTAAGTTTCAAAATTGGAACTAATTGTTATATCAGACAAGCAATAAAGTAGGTAAGCTTCACGATTTCTAAAATTATAATATCCCGTGATTTATCATGGGCCTGCGCTAGTTTTAATAATAAATTATACAACTATCCAAATATCCGTTGCACAAAATATATTCTAGTCATAAAACATTTATAAAAATAACAACAATATTATTGGGTGTATTATAATGGCATTGTGAATCATGGTACAAAAATGTCCTCCATTACATTTTTTTCAGTGTATTTTAAAGTTATTCATCTGAGAAAAAAACGTTATTTTGCGCGTTGTAATAGTAGGTAGTATTTTTTTCAATCAGGAAACTATTCTGCTAGGTTCGAAACGTGCAATTTAATTCGGCATTTTTCAATGTTTTTCAGAAGAATTTAAATACCTTATTCTGTGCGTGACGAGTTTTCGGTATATATTAATATTACAAACAACAGGTACAAAATACTTGTAAGTGACGAATTTGTGGAGTTTGTGTATTGAAAAGCAATACAGTTGTTGTAGCAGTTTACTTTTGCCCCGCTACCGTTTTAACAAACTCTATCCAAAGGCCGCCTTCATCTATGGTACTCTTACTCTATGGGTTGTCAAGAAGGAAGTGCAGCTTATGATTTCCAAAGGGGAGTACCAATCGGACAGCCTTGGAGTGAGGTCACGCCAACAGAAGGAATTCGGGCAACTGCTCCAGTCGACATAATTAACGGGAGACGCTGATGGCGGACATAGCTAGTTGTGTGTAATCGCTGGTCATCATGTCAATGTCATAATTTTTACAGTTCTTTCCTAAGAGCTGTATGGCGCCCATTTCTGTGAATCAGGTCAGGTATTAATCTTGTACACAATGTCACATTTATAACTATTTATTGCTACCATTAAAATTCCTTCCGTGCGAACAATTCTTCGAATTGTCGCTCACCCCTTGAGATTATGCTTAACTTGTCAATTTGAGAGTCTCTAGTTCTATTTGTTTTGAATAAATGTAAATTAATCATCGAACCTCTTTTATTCAATAACAAAGCAATCCCCCTTGTCTCAAACTAATCATGTTACAGTGGCCCTAGAGTGGTTGAGTTGTACATGAGTTAATTGCATTACACTGGCGACCAACGAGTCATAAAGTAATATTAGCCAATATTGAAGTTACATTGTGAATGATGAATACTTGGATCAGCTGGACAAGTTTGTGTATTTGAAAAGCAATATAGTTGTGAATGATGAATTCTTGGATCAGGTGGACGAGTTTGTGTGTTTAGAAAGCAATATAGTTGTGAATGATGAATACTTAGATCAGGTGGACGAGTTTGTGTGTTTAGAAAGCAATATAGTTGTGAATGATGAATACTTAGATCAGGTGGACGAGTTTGTGTATTTGAAAAGCAATATAGTTGTGAATGATGAATACTTGGATCAGCTGGACAAGTTTGTGTATTTGAAAAGCAATATAGTTGTGAACAGAGATGTACTTTATTTCAAATAAATCCATTTCAAATGGAAATGCAAAATGCAAAATGGGTATTCTCCATTTTGCATTTTAAATGCTTTTCTAAAAACCATTTTGCATTTTAAATGCTTTTCTAAAAACCATTTTGCATTTTAAATGCTTTTCTAAAAACCATTTTGCATTTTAAATGCTTTTCTCAATGCATTTTCCATTTTAAATGCTTTTTTGCAACACTCTTCCTACTATCTCAACTCATCTTTTTTTCATAAGCCCCAAATATCAGTTGGTCCTCGACCTCGCTATGAGAGATAATTTACATTTGTCATGTTGCTCCCTAGTAGGAGCCCTGGCAATTGAGTGATACCATTACAAAAAATACTGAACATGGGGCCATGACGCTGTAATATTAAATGTTAGATAGCAGTTTCTATGTTTTTACGTTGGCAATATTTGTCCCGCGCAAATTTTTTGTGGTTCATAATCCGTAGTCGTGTCATTTTTTGATTTACCATCATGTAATATGTTTGTTCTACATTGATGTCCATTATTAAATGACAAAACTGTTTAAAAATTCTATAATTATTTTAATTGTTTGACCTGAGAAACCATTTTGCATTTTCAATGCATTTTGAAAATAGGTATTTTGCATTTTGCATTTGAAATGCTTTTCTAAAAACCATTTTGCATTTTGCATTTTCAAATGGAAAAGTTTTGACCCATTTCCATTTTGCATTTCAAATGGTTTTGGATACCCATTTTGCACATCTCTGGTTGTGAATGATGAATACTTGGATCAAGTGAACGAGTTTGTGTATTTGAAAAGCAATATAGTTGTGAATGATGAATTCTTGGATCAGGTGGACGAGTTTGTGTGTTTAGAAAGCAATATAGTTGTGAATGATGAATACTTAGATCAGGTGGACGAGTTTGCGTATTTGAAAAGAAATATAGCTGTAAATGATGAATACTTCGATCAGGTGTGTTTAGGAAGCAAAATAGTTGTGAATGATGAATACTTGGATCAGGTGGACGAGTCTGTGTGTTTAGGAAGCAATATAGTTGTGAATGATGAATTCTTGGATCTGGTGGACGTGTTTGTGTATTTGGAAATCAATATAGTTGTGAATGATGAATTCTTGGATCTGGTGGACGAGTCTGTGTGTTTCGGAAGCAATGTAATTGTGAATGATGAATACTTGGATCAGGTGGACGAGTTTGTGTGTTTATTTTAGGAAGCAAAATAGTTGTGGATAATGAATACTTGGAGCAGGTAGATGAAAATCAATTATATTAAATGATTTACTATATTTATTTACGCAAAGTATACGTCTACATTAAAAAAATGTTTTTTTGCACTTATTTGCTGTTCGAAAAAAAATCTATCAAGAGATATCTTAACCAATATTCGTGCTATTCTCGCCTTTTAATTCTACCGAACACTGCATACAATGTTTCCGCTCGAAAAAAAATTGAATGCGTTATTTTCACATATAGACACGTTACATAAAATCATGTATTTTTTATAATGTTTTGGCAGAAAAAGCTCGTGTGTTCTGTGGTACTTAATAAGGGGTCACGGGTTCGAGTCGTGTGTTTCTTCGTGGAAAGGCGTGTTAATGATCGAACCGAGTTATCTACTTCCATCTCACACATGACTGAGTTTGCAAACGAGGTTTTTAATTTATTTTGTGTTACAACAAACAAGAGTTGGCTAAAAATACTGCAGCTGATCTATTCCAACTAATAACTTGGGTCAGGAAACATGCTTTCCAGTAGACGTATAATAATAACACTAATAATTGGATAACTTATGCCGTAAATACTCGTACATAAACATATCAAATAAAAACAGGTATGCATCACAGAATGAAATTGCTTTAATAAGTGTCTTTACATGGGGTTTGGAATATGAAATAAGCAATGTGACTTCTTTTTTCATTTTGATGCTTAAACGCAGATTTTAAAGCTTCATAAATCAAGACAGAATAACTTGTATAGTCTCTCGTAAAATTCAAATTGAAAATCACGAATAAGTTTCATATTAAAAATAATAAAAGTTTTCATAAAATGAAGAAGTCTGTTAGAAGGATTATCCATTTTTCACATTCTAAATTCATTTATTTATTCACGCCTTGAAGGCTTTTACATGTATACAATGTAAAAGGTAAGTTGTTTGGGAGTGCAATAATAAGTGTATTAGTAGATGAAATAATATACTGAGTATGAACGATATAAGCAGGTACAATTTAAGTTCTGTTGTAGAAAGGAGTTCAATAATTGTACATATTAACAAGTGTGATGTACTGTTATTTGCCACTGTAATATTCTATTGATTGGCACTTTGATATTCTGCTAGGACTTATTAATATTGATAACTCTCTTGGTTCGTTACAGTATTTATTTACGATAGTGACAACTACAGCAAAGCTTGTACAATAGAGGATATGATAACGTCAGATCTCTAGTAGGGTGATTTCTCGTCTGGCGAGCGCGGACCCGAGCCGCGCTCGCTGCCTCATGTAAAACCGATCGGCAATGCTCGGCGATCCCGAGCAGTCCCAAGCGTTTCTTCAGTTTTACCAACACTACAACAAGAGTACGAAATAAGGAGATACTTAAGGTACTATGGATAGTGTAAATATATTATCCGATAAAAATAAATAAGAGCAGAACATAGTTAAACTAGCTGACGTGTACCCGGCGTTGCTTAGGGTTATCCTTAAGAGATAGACATACATACTGCGGACTTTTCTGTGGGCCTTTTTAAGATATACAATTCTGTTATACATTATTTTGACGTATCTCATAAGGTTTAGACAGCGTTAGCAATGTAGTGCTCGAAAAAATATTTTTACTACTTGATTATAAAACATCGACTTTTCTCTACTTTTTATAAATATAATATGCATCTATTATATATGTTAAGCTTTCGGAAGAAAATTTCTAAATGATTGTGAAAATCGTATCAAAATCCGTTGCGTAGTTTGGAAAAACTAAGCGCATAAACAGACAGACGCGGATAGCGACTTTATTTTACACTATTTAGAGATTAGAGATAATACAGCGATAAAATGTGCATATGAATAAGTATGAAAGATACATCGATATACCGAAAGTTGTACAATGGAGTTTCATAAGTTAACTATAGTAATATAATAGCGTAGTAAAAGTAAGTTTGTTAACATAACAATAAAAATCAACATGAACAGCTTGTTAATCTTGCACGTTTGTAACTAACAAACATTTATTACACCGGATTTGGTGTTTTACAGAACATAGGAAATAAAATAAAATAATAGGTAAGTAGTTGTTCCGTCGCGCCGATTTGCTTTTGACAGGCCGTGTACTGACCAATAGTATGGTCATATTTTGAACTGTACAGTTTGAATTCACACACGTCAACTATAATCACGGAGTGCCGTGAGCCGTACTATCGCATCAAAACGTTCGTCTTGTCAAAACCAATGTGTGTACTATCGCCGGTTATTTATCGGAATAATCCCTTAAACGTATTTTATCGCAACTATCGCAATCCAATTCAATACAACGAGTGCTACCGTACAACGATCACCGTTCCAGTGCTGACAGATAATTCTCGAGATGCAGATTTCGTTCACCACCCGGTAAGCTGACTGTGAATTAACCTTACAAATTGTGTTATCGCATTTGCCTGTCATAAGCCATAGGCTTTATCCACGCTTTATCTGTGTGGAATAGCCCTTTAAAATACGGTTATCCCAACCCTTATTCGTTCCTCAAACAGTAGTTATTACTTCTTGTAGAAAGGTTGTTAGATAAATTGATTATCAAATACACATTAAAATCATGACTTTCTTCATCTCAAAAGGTGAGATTAAAACAGAGCATTCATATTTCACAAATTAATTAGTCCCGGTAACTTCCAATAGAGCTGTATAGAAAGCAATGGTATATGTTATTAATTTGTGCCACACCCAATCATAAAGCAACCATGAACGCTAACATCATATGAAAGCATGCATTTATTTTTAAAAAGTAATAATCCCATAGCTGTTAACTAAATTTTATTACCGTGAGATAACAATTTTAATTTGCTTGTATTAATTTTAGCTTCTAGTCATTTATAAAACTAGATATGGATCCATTAGCCATTTATTTTTATGATATCAAAATTAGAGTTAGTTCTTTATTACTATTACGAACTAATTACGATATGTTTTTAGAGAAACTATTTAACCGGAATCTGCAATCCGTGAACGTATTAAGAACAGCAGCCAGTGTGTATTTTTTGTTTTGTATAAAAAGTGAATTTAAAAGAAACTCAACGTTAATAGACTAAAATTTATAATGGTTTGCATTGATGGAGAAATTAATACAATGATGAGACTTTGTATATGAAACACAGAATTTAATTTATCTGTAGTTTTTGTGCTTAGTTTGTAGAACTTCTTGTCAGTAATCATGTTTGAATTATCATTCATTTTATAATAGTTTCGCCGTTTATGAACTTATTTAAAAATAAAATACTGTTTTTCAAAACGGATGGAATACTCTTTGAGATTTTACTATAATAAATCGATAAATTCAATTGAAAATAATAGAAATTTTATAGATAAAGATAAAGTCTCTTATCGACGGTTTTGTTATTGTGCAAACTGTAATTATCACTTTACAAAATACATATTTATTTAGAAAAAAATATTATAAAAAGTTTTTGTCAATTTTTTTCGTTTTATATATGTATAAAAAAATTAAAATTATTTTTTCATAAAATTACAAAGCGTTGATGATGTTACACATCTGCCCTGATGATGGACACTGACTGTGATGCTGTCTGAAACGTTGGTTAAAGAAGAACGAAGCGTAAATGGCATAATACCCCTAAAATAAATTTCTAAAATATTTCCTAAAGCTATTTTTTTAAAACATTAACCCACATAGGAGGCCCTGATTAAAATAATTTCCCTCAAGGCCTATTTCATCTTTAGGGAGCTGTGTCGAGGATATTTTTAAGGGATAAAAAGGAAAGGACATTCTGGGAAGGAAGAATATATGTTACTTAATTTTCAATCTTAAAATCGGCTTATTGAAAAATTGTTTCAAATTAATGCTGTAGACTACAATCAATTTATTGTAGCTAAACATTTAATTAATCTTTGTCTAGACTTGTAAGTTTTTTTCACTTTAATTCGTTGCAAGTACGTTTTCTCCATTAGCACCGTCCTCTGACCACAAAACTTCAATTAATTAATTAATTGGTTCCCATCCTGGTCACGCCAAATGGCCTTTATGTGTTCTAGATTCTGAGTGCCTACAGACTAATCGGAGTACCTACTTGACTTTTGACCTCGGCGAATTTCTAGCGTTGGAGAAATTGTAAAATGTATTAATTTGGCGTGACGATTTTAGACACGTTTGAGATTTTTAATATGCCGTCATGTTGTGATGGATTATCTACTGCGTATATTGGAGTTCATGCATGTTTCACTGTAAATTATAAATAGAAACAAAAGAGATGAACCATGAACCATTAGTAGTATGAAAACGCCCGCACTAAAGTGTTGCCAACATCGTTCACTCATCTTTCTGCAAATCACATCCACGCACAGCTGCGCATGCATTTGTTTATACCTACACCCACATGAAAATCGGGTATCATTTCGACGTGCTGGACACAAACCACGTGACTATATTTTTGGCTCCATGAAGGTTCGAGAATGCTTTGAATAATCTACAACATCAGTCGTACGTTGAACGCTGAAGAGAAAATAACTAGACCCTGCACAGAAAAGTAAAGTTCGCTAAAGTGAGGCAACGGTTTGCAGTGCAGTCTATTGTGGGACTTTTCTACGGAAGATCTGAATGTTCGTTCTTAAGGCGATGCACTACGTTTTGTAATATTTTAAATTGAGCCGCTATCAATAACAACCCTTACGTAGATGGCGATAAGGTTTAAATTCCCCCTTGACACCATCCGCCTGTTTCGATTTATGCAAGAAAAAAACATGGCCAAAAAGTGCCTTTTATTTTTTTTTGTGGATGTTCAGGCATAAATATTTAATTTTTTCCCGATCATTTTATAAATAACTTAATTTGCCACATTATACAATAAAATCATAGCCGAAAATGGGTTCGTAAGTAGGAGATTTTTAACTTTAAAGCAGTTTTCATGGGCCTATACATTATTTTTTTCTGGGCTTATAAAAAGACTTATATAAAGAATACTCGATTATTTCAAAGGCCAAGATGTATTCTACTCGCAGTATTTAATTAAAGCATCTGAAACATTTCTAGGTGACCAAATTTTCAAAATAAAAACACATGATTTTACGTTACTACGTATGGCATCGCCTTAAACGAGTTGTCTGGTGTGGCGACGCTAAAATTGAGTGAAGTGTGTTACAAACAAGCCAGAACTTTTGTTTACTTAATTTGTGCACCATTGTAAAAATAACTTGTAATTCGTAGGCAGATTTTATTTTCGCGCAGTAAATTTTGATATTAAAATGCGAGGTGCCTGTATACTGTCAGATTAATTTCTTAACACGCCCACGCCCCTCCCCTTGGTCCTCGCAACTCGGATTGTTTCCCTCGCCTTTTAATTGCGTATCCGCTTTGAAAACCATCCCAGACACGTCTGTAAAATATTGCATTCTCTACTCTCGACTTGAACAGACTACATCTCTTCACCTTGCTTGCTTACACTGTATCGTTTATCCTGAGTTATAAGTTTTACACTATAAATTCCTAAACTGGCAATAACATCAATTGTAGGTTAATGACAGCATGCGCCCGAACATGATGACTGGTTGTGAAAACCCAGCCAATAAGTTATTTTATCATAAAAACTTTTCGTATAATAACAATAAATTTCATCAACAAACTATTGAGAACACATTCTACCACATGATTAATTAAATAAACCATACATTTTGGTTTAGATTTAGATTATGCTCCAATTCAATGATATTTTACAGCCAATTTTCACTGTATGTTGAATGTGAAAGTTAATAGAATGATTGTAAAATTGCACTAATAATTTATTAAAATCCGCATGGATTATGATAAAAAATGCTACATTTAAAATTTCATAGTGAAACTACATATGATGAGGTGTTCATATTATGCGATTTTTTAAAATTATTTTTGATAGCCGTGACGGTCTCAATAACAGGAGAAATTTTAATTCTGTTCCTGCATGAATCACGAGGCAATAGTTACAACTGTTCGGAGTCAATATTATATCTGTACTTGAGTTCCTGCATGAATAACGAGGCAATAGTTACAACTGTCCGGAGTCAATATTATATCTGCATTTATGTTCCTGCATAAATCACGAGGCAATAGTTACAACTGTCCGGAGTCAATATTATATCTGCATTTATGTTCCTGCATAAATCACGAGGCAATAGTTACAACTGTCCGGAGTCAATATTATATCTGCATTTATGTTCCTGCATAAATCACGAGGCAATATTTACAACTGTCCGGAGTCAATATTATATCTGCATTTATGTTCCTGCATAAATCACGAGGCAATAGTTACAACTGTCCGGAGTCAATATTATATCTGTGGTAACCTTAATGATATGATTTTAAGCCGTCTCAATATTCTGTCAGAAGGACGAGTATTTCCGCACAATAAAATGAAATAAATAAATGGAATATCTGAACGTATCCGAAAAATAATCAATGTTTTTTGCAAGGCAATGAAAAACGCTTTCAAATTTTACTAATATAATTTAACATATAATTTGTTTAAATATGTAAATTTTGAAATACGAACAAAAAAATAAAAATGGCTAACCTTAAAATTGCTAAAATTCACTTTTTTGTTGTTTCATTTAAAAATAATAAATAAATTCACGATTATTTATAATTTCTTTTCAATTTGCGGTTGAAACCTATGGTTTCATAAATTAAATTATTCTATAATTAACATCTAGATTTGAATATAAAACGTTGTGTTTTTTTTCTTTCTAACACCGTTAGGATCATGTTTCTCACCTTGAAATTACTCTGAGGGATTAAGAGACTCTTGGGAGTGGGTTATGAAGTACCTGGCTATTCAGATCAGGTCACTAAAGTAGCATAATTTTAATAAATAACTTTTCCTGTTTTTATTGACTAGATCATTGTAGTATATTTTTTTTAGTATTTTTCAAGCAAGTTTCCCTTCTGAATGGTGGTCATAACCGCAAATATACGAAACTGTCAATTACGTGAAATAACCAAAACAGATAGGAGTATAAATAAAACATTTATTTGCGCACGTCTGGGTTCCGAACCCGCGACCTCAGGATCCGAAATTTATCAGTTGTACCAAAACCACCTCAAACCAGGCCAGGACAAGTTGGCCTCTTATTTAAATAACATCCTCATACTACTTTATTTAAACATTTTAAAGTGTTTTTAAGAAGTCGGTATATGAGATAGAATACCATATAACACAACGAGTAGTTCTATGAACAGTAGGACTTGTGTCAAAAACGTATGTTTCTAATTATTTCGTATTTTATAAATCAAATCAGAATTACCTCTCAAATCATAATATTTGTAAGTATGTACTTAAATATATACATGCTTAATGGCAAAACATATATTTTATGCAACTTTAAAAATTTCTATTAAGGAACTGTACGATTTAGATACGTTACTCTCTTATATTTATAAGTTATCTCAAACTTTTTTAAGGCACATAGGTACCATACTGTAAAAAAATATGAAAAGTGCAAGTAAGCACGACGATTTTCAAAAAAGAATCTTAACTGAACCGTTAAAACGGCAACCATTTTGAAACGGAACGTACAATAAATTTACAAAGAGATTAAATAAATATTTAAAAAAAAGGGTTGAATTAAAAAAGGACTTCGTTTATACTCATCAATTATGTATATGGGAATATTTTAATAAATATGAGGCCGACTTGACTCAGTGTTTTGGCCTGAGTTGAGGTGGTTTTGGATGTACTGCAATCTCAAGACATAATCAGCCTATCGAATACAAGTTTCCCACAAAGATTATTTTTGTAATGGCTTAAAAATATTTATGATTTTCCCGAAGTCATTCTGTAATCCTCCTGTGGTATTATTTTCAGCTTCCGAAGGGGGTCATTAACCTCCATGTCCAACGTTTTGGAAAAGGTTTCTTTTTCCGGTATAAATATAAACAGTGTCCGGAAACTAATTGTCCAAGAGACAACATCATAGAGAACTAAAAAAAAAACATTTTTATTCGTTTGAGCTCCAATACAATACAATTAGCAGCTGACAGTAACGACAGATTTTTTTTTCTAATTTGACTTAATAAATGTCAAATTCGAACTTAAATTACTCAAAAGGTGTTATTTTGATATTCAATCGTAAAATATCAATGGTTTCGTTGCTTGTGTGGCACATAGCGCCGTCTTGTTGAAAGTAAACGTTGTCCAGATCAATACCATCAATTCCGGCAATAAAAAATCATTAATCATCTCTCGATACCGCAATCCATTCACCTTAACTGTTGCTCCAGCCTCATTTTCAAAAAAGTAAGGTCCAATGACTCCGCCGGACTATAAACTGCACCAAACAGTCACACGTTGAGGATAAAGAGGCTTTTCAACAACAACTCTTGGGTTTTCCGAGCCCCAGATGCGACAATTTTGCTTGTTGACGAAGCCACTGAGATGGAAATGGGCCTCATCACTCAAGATGATTTGAATTTGATTCACTCAAGTGAATTTTAATAATTTTAATGCGTCGTTGAAGCATGCATTGTTGCATTTTTATTAATGGCGTAGTTTCTAATTGTCAAATGTCAAAAAATAACAGCTTCAAAAGTAACATTTACTGAAATAGCGGGCTATTCAAAATAACACCTTTTATTGGAAAACCCTGTACTACTTAAAATTATAAGACGTAAAATTGTACTGAATATATATTGTTGAAATTCCTTTGAAGCTATGCAGATTTTTTGAAATCACTTACATTTTAATATTGAGAGCGTGAATTGATTTATAGTGTAGCTGTTTTGTTAAAAAAATATTCAAGCTTCATTGTTGATTTTTAACGGCCGATCGTTGATTTATAGGTCGTCCAATATGTCGGACCTACTATTGTAACTCTTGAAGAATTATTTCAAAATAATTTGATAAAAAAATTGAACGAATTGATTGATTAAGGCTTTTTAGAGACAGTGATGTCTGGTCTTTTGATGATTTGGTTAGATTCCAACACTACGAAATTCAAATATATTGAATTATTATCTCAATTCTAAATCGGTTTTTAAAGTGGCAAAAGTACTCGCTTGGTGAACTCTGGCGTTAAGCTATTTGTGCAGATTTTTCTGTCTTGCCAATGCATTTAGTTTCAGCTAGCATGGTCATTTCCAAAATGTATTGCGGAAATTTGCAATTTGATCGTCAAATTATAAGACATGACGCCTTAAATTCATATATTGATTAATGAAAGATGCCATTGAATAACCTTTATTGTATTAACCTCAATATTCTGAAAGTTCTTGTAAGAACTAGAACTTACAAAATCATCAACAATCTTACTAAATCGTACTAAACTCTACAACAAAATCCCACTCTCATTCAAAGCTGGATACAAAAAAAAGTGAGATAGGAAATAGAAAATATGCTGCACCAAATACAGACTGAAACCGAAACCACGCCGTTTCCACGCAGGGGTAGGCAGAGAGGACGGACCGCCAAACAACTTGGTCTTGGCACAAACTTATTGCCTCCTTTACATTCATAAATACTCTTCTATTACTCTTATACATAAACAGGCTAAAACGCAAGCATAATTCGCCTTTTATCTTTAATGAAGGACTTATTGTACCTAAGCATACAAATAAATATGGACAAAGAACGTTAAAATTTATGATTCCCAGTTGTTTTAATATGTTACCTTCTGAAATTAAAAACTGTGTCCAAAACAAACAATTGGTGAACTTACTGAAGACTTGGCTTACTGAAATAATTAATTTGTATTAGCTTACAATGCTTTATTATACTAAAGACTTATAAATTTGTTATTTATGTTATCATTATTTTCTTTTGCTATATTTCTCTTAAATTTTTATTTTTTTGTTTACTAAAAATAAAAACTGTATATAACTGTAAACTCTCTATAATAAGATTTATAATTTAAAAGTAGTTTATCGGGACGTTTTTGCCTTATATTTGTAGAGTGCGTAAAATATAATAAAAAAATAAAAATAAACTCTTGACATGGCCCGACTCAAGTATCTGATTCACTTGATCGTGCCATGTCTTCCTCGGGCGTCCCCGACTTCTGCTACCATTCGCATTCGCACCATATATTCTCCTTACACTCCTTTCTTCGCTCATTCGCTCTACATGCTTAAAACATCTAAGCCTCCCTTTCTTAATCTCACACATTACGCTTACATCAGCCTTGAACTCTTTGCGGATCTCCACATTTCTCACACGAACATACACGGTTTTACCACACACACACCTCAGTGATATTGTTTCAACAGCATTCAGACTACTTGTAATAAATTTCAGAAAATAGGCTACTTAATATATTTACGCATACTAAACTTTTTAGTTATATATATAAATGAAATCCTCAGCACCGGAGATCGCATTTGTCACAAAAAAGGAATACGATGAAACATTCCTTATTATTATCATATTAGAAAAATAAATCCCATCAAAACTAACATCGATTGTTTTGATTGACTGCAATGTCTAACAACAAAACGATTCAACGAACGAGAGGCTCGAATACTATCTTAGAGAAAGTTGCAAGCTTTTTTACATCTTGTTCTCTGGTCCTAAAAACACGCCTAGGTTTGGATATTTTATACGCAGCCAAATTAATACGCCAACAACAACAACAAAGTACTTACTTACAACTGGGAGGGTACGTAATTAATCTCCAATTTGGCCTTTCGTATTTAAAATGGACCACGAATTATTTAAAGGTATACATTTTATGGGGGCTTTTAGAAGACGAAGAGAGAATGATGAGTGTAAAAAGTGATGTAAAGAAATTAGTCTTACCATGTCTGTACGTTATTTTAATAATTTTAGAATCATTTCTTATAACCGACGACTGTATTTTGCCAACCTAACCCAACTTCTAAAATCTCATTGCTGTTGTATTTTGATGGAAGAGGAACTACTACGAACATGGCATTAATTGATTGCGTGACGTTTTTGAATTGATAATTGAACGGAGAACGATAATGTTATATCGGCAACGGTTTACTATAAAGTGAGGAATAATCGGCACGATCTCATGCTGCATATACATATAAACTGAGAACAGGTGCGCAGGGGATCAATCATAGGAATTCATTTAAAAAAAAAATTATTCATTTTTAATCAAATATCGTCATAAAACAATCAACTTTCAAAAAGGCTAATTTATAACAATAAAATTTTTGTCTCAAACACAACAAATTGAACATCACGTCACGATAATAATAAATATAAAAAATAGGGGGGAACGGCAAATGTGAAACACCGAAATTATTTTCTTTTTAAGGAAGTGAAAATGAAAGAAAACAAGTATTTTTTTTATAATTAAACAATTATATTTTTATTGAAATATTCACGATTAATAATTAAATTTATTTATTTATAATAGATCCATTGCCAATTTTAGTAAGAATAGAAGAAAATATTCCGCACAGAGTTTTGGCGGCCGGGCGGAAATAGCCGTCGAATTTCGAGGCTGGCTGAACTAAGTGTAGTTCCGTGCTAGAGCGTCGTCCCGTCTTGCCACGCTTGCTACGCAAGTGTCGGTTTTACCCCTGTAGGCGCGCCAAAAGATGTTTCACATCAAAGATAATTGGCCAATAAACGTCATTTTTTTTAATATTCTTCAGGCGTTATAATTGTCTATAAATAAGCTATAACTACTAATTTCTTCAAAGTAACAGCTGCTGGCTGACCCATTGCTTTCTTGTGTTTAAATATAGTCTATTCCCAATCAGGGTATGAAGCAGTGATACCGGTTGTACCGCCTTGCCGCACGCCTCTAAGCCACTAGGCACGGTGTCATGTTAACACGATAAAAACATATTATTATCAATGATTAATTAAGTACGTGAAGAGGATCGATAGCCGTGGGTCTTATTGTTTCTGCGCACATATTTATGAACCAATATAACAACACGAGAAGATCATGACAGCTAATAAACTAATTTAATTTACCTTCTCCTTATTCTATATATCTTATCAGATTTGTAGATACTCTAAATCGGAGGTTCCCAAAGTGGTCTATATGCACCCCCAGGGGTCGATATCGGCATGCTGGGGGTCTATGTCAGCGAGAAAAAAATTTGGGGGTCCACGAGATTCAAATGGGGGTACATACGAGCGGACCCCCATTTACCTCAAGTCAACATTTAGGAGTTCCGTAAATGACACAATAGACCTCTAACACAAATATAATAGACTGAGAAATTACTTATTTGATATTTGTTTTTTTATATTTCGTAAAGTTGTTAATTGAGGTATATAAATAGAGTCTAAGTTCCTTTTCTCGTCAGAATTAATATATTCAAGCAAAACATTGCACATTGGAAGCCGCAAATTTTCCTAGTTCCCCAACTTGTTTTTGAAAAACGTCCAGGGTAATAATGACGTTCAACATTTAAATGCACTTCACACAGACTTCAAAACTAAGTTTGAGGACATTTTGACTATGGAAATGCAACGTTGAAGAATCGGATATCATGTGACAAGAAGAACTGACCGGAATAAGCACTGACAAAGAACTTAAGGGGCAGTTCTGTAGGGCCAGCTACAGAAAGAAATTCCCGTTGCTTATCCTGCACCATTTTCATTTGGTGTTATAACTCACAAGGGTGCCCCTGTCTGCAGAATGTAAAGACAGAGGAAATATACCGCCACCCGGTTGTTGGGCAGGCAAGGGAAGGGAATATTTTTACTAAAAAAATAAATGATTATTACATGGGACGTTAATAGTTTTAGGAAGATTCAATATTCGGCAAGTGGTCTACAGGGCAAAAAAGTTTGGGAACCTCTGCTCTAAATATTGTCCTGATGAAAGACCACCATTCACAATCGAAACGTTGATTATAATGGTTTTAGCCGTATTAAGTGAGCAGATCTGAAAATCAAGGTACTTCTCTACATTTCTCTTCCCCATCTACTTCTCTTCCTCACTCCTTGTAGCCCCACAACATATATTGGTGATGCTATTATCCCATTCACTCCGGACTGTTGTGACTCCATTATTTGCTTTTAGTATCTTCTCTTATTCGGAATTGTCAGCATCACCTTGTGAAATATCATTATTCACACTCGAAACATTGCTTGAAATGACTTCAGCCGTTCTCCTTCACTTCCCCTCTACACTCAGCCTCACAACATAAATGCCATAAACCTACTGGCTTCGGACAGTTGAGAGCAGTTGGAAATCCTGTGCGGTATTACCATAAAAATAAATATATTTATAATTTTCGGGGTAATCCGCACTCTGTTGAAAACAAAGATTAATTAGGTAAGTTAGATACTCTGTCGAAAACAGAGTGAAGTTACACCGTCCTTAGTCCTGGAATGTAACGTATTCCAATACCATTCCGTCACTTTTGTCTGGACTAATGGAAATTTTTCAATTCAATCTTCTTCATATACACGTCTTGTATAATTTCTTATTTTGTTCTTTTCAAGATATACTATATACTTAAATATGTATGTCTTACCCGTGTACCAATGTATATTAAACTTTTAAATAACACATGTTTCTATAATGTTAAATTACGTTTTATATAAAACATGGAATTTATTTGTCTACATTAATAAACCAAGACTGTAAGGCCCATAGACAGTATAGTGAAAAAATCTATGTCAATACGTATATTGCATATTTTAGCGGCAGATTAGCTAGATTAAAAAAATGCATATTTCAGAAGATATTTTATGCTGATAGTGTCTGGCTATTTTTAAAAACAGATTATAACATTTCTCGTGGTCTCTAACAGTATAATCATTTTATATTTCTATCGTGTTTTTTTTTCAGAAAATAAGTTAACCTACATAATAGGAACAAATGTTATTTGCTGTGTATTTTGAATGTGTGTTTTTCTGATAGATGAGTTTTAACAACTGAGATTATATTTTATTAATTATATTTGATAGCCAGGTTCTTCCCAACCTTCCCCCTCCACACTTATTCTCTTATAAACTTCCTGCAATCTCACAACATTCCGCAACTTGGGGATGCTTTAGTCTTTCTGACTTTGAACAACTTGTGTGATTATCATTACAAAAACTATTTTATTCTACACAACGATGCGCGAATAAAAATAAAGCTTAACAGTTTAGTATCCGATATTTCTTCTCCGAAGTCTTTAATCGTCCTAAATTTCGAGGTAATATTTTAACGTTCATTTATACATTTATCCGATATCCGTAACTTCTCAAAGTTCTTGGTGAAATTCCTATTGATTCATTGCCAGACGATCTAGAACTCTCCTCTTCGAAGTCTAAAGGCTAACGGAGCTAATGAAGGCAGCACCGATACCTTTTGGGAAGATTAATGTGCATTCGAGAGATAATTTACGATTTACTTGCGGAGTCATTTCTGAAACTAAACCCGTGATACAACTTACTCATAATAATATAAGAGAACTCTGTCAATAAATTAAATCATTTCAAAAAATGAAAGCGTGTAATAAAACATGTTGTTTTTTTAATGACACACTATTTGCAGAAGTGAAAAAATGTGTGTTTTTATTATTGTTGACACAAAAATAATCCTACTTCACAGTGCCAGTCAACGGTACAATGTCACTCTTAAATGGAACATTTCGTCATCTGAAAGGACTTTTCGTAAACGTTTAAAAACGTAAAATTTAAAAAAACCTAATTTATTCGAGAAAATAAATTATTTAGTTAAAAGAAATTTGTTATTACCGATTTCGCTTAACACAGGCATCTTCAGGGTATAAAATTAAACTGTTTAATTTTATACCCTGAAGATGCTTGTGTTAGGAGAAACCTGTCGGTATTAAACAAATTAAAATAAATAAACCGTGGTTACAAACAAAGTTATTGTTTTATTTCAATTAATATGTCAAAGAACAAAGTGACTGCTTTCTACCAAATAAAAAAAAAAACAAAATACTTTAAATTCCTTCCAAGGTTTTTGCGTTGGTGTTAAATCACAATTTTTATGTTTATCTCATCTTCATGTTTGCTGATTCCCCCATCTTCATGTTTGTTGGCTGCGGTTTTTGATTTACTCATCTTCAAGTTTGTAAACCCATCTTCATGAGAGTTGATTTTCTTATCTTCATGTCTGTTAAAAGTTATTTTTCGATTGCGATCGGTTTCTTTTACCAGAACGATACAGAGAATACTATAATAATTTTGGATAACTTATATAGCGCGGTTATTGAGAAAAATCACCTCAACTATTTACCGGTTCATTTAACCAGGCTCCCATACCGCAATGGACTACTCATTTACTATATTAAACATTTAAGGATGAGTCGCATATTTTTAATTCACACGCATCAATAATGCATTGGAAATGTTTTACAAGCTGCATAAACAGGACGTTTGTGGGTCAATTGCGAATTACTTGGGCATAATAAAAATAATGTTTATCGACTCGTCTCACCATTCGCCCGTTAAAAATGCATTTTGGTAATAACGCAATTCACTTGAATGACGTTAAAATTACCTTATTTAGATAGCTAAGAAAAACCTGCACTTTTTGTTTGGACGTCTTAAGGTTGATTTAGAACCATTTTTGTAAGGTGCATCAAACTAGACGATCAAATCCAATAGCCCTGACCAGATGAAAAATTCATTCCATGTACCTATGGAAAATTACCACGCAAAATCACGAACTGAAATTGAAAGACTTAGATATTTTATGATCAAGTAATTATTTTAGGCCACAAGTCATAAGCCTATGGCTCCATAGTAAGGGTTAAAAAAAAGAAAAATATGGTTTGAAAGAGATATATGTAAATACGAATGTCAGAGGAAGCTAATATTAATAAAAATATTTGGCGAAAATTTTGAAAAGATTTAATAGAACAATACTCGTTTAAAATAGAGCAAAAATCTCTAGACGAATGCTTAAGCTACATTTGAAGACACGCTGTGAATTTTTTCATACCTATAAAATGTTAAATAACAGAACTAAATGTGTTTTTAATAATTTTCCGAGCATACTTCAATCGAGGGATTTTTACATAATTTCCGTTTCGACTGTACATATCTATAGATATTTTGCTAAAAAATTACATTAATTTTTTAGGAGCTTAAAATCTTAAAGTTTTTAAGAGAAATGTGTCGGTAGAAATTTAGAGTGTGGGGGTTTAAGAGAAATGATCGTGTGGTCTTTTTCATACAAAACTTGAATTTCGTTTTGAGGCCAAAATACCCCACAAAACTGAATATTTTTTTTAATAAATAGCAAAAATCTAGTACGGATATGTGTTATTTTATTGTAAGGTTTTTAGAGTCATTTCAAAAAGGTCCAGCACCTGGAATGAGACAATCCAAAATACAAAGGACCAAACCCTAGACAAACCAAGAAACTACTCTATATGGACAGAAAGTCGCTGAGGTAGGACTACTAACGGGACACTGCCATCTCAGGAGACATTGGGATTGAAACACCAATAGATGCAGGAAATGTGAAGAGGTTGAAGAGACTCCAATTCACCTATGGCGCCAATGTCCTGCCCTGGTGGGAACTAGGCTCAGATACCTGGGGAGACATACAGTAGAACCAGAAGACATAGCCACATACCCAATGACAACCCTGGCGAAGTTTATTAAGGGGACTGGTTTGTTGTTAAAGGATTGAGGTAAAATGGGAGATAGCACAATGGGCCTATGGCCTAAGTGTTCACGGGAACTACGTGTAAACAGTCTTGGATTTAAAAAAAAGGTCCAGTGCTACAGAATCCTAAATTAATCCTTTTAAAATAAAAGTGTGTTTATCTGAAGTGACCTGACAGGTAAGTATATTTTTCTGTATGAGTTTGGGAATAATAAAAGTAGATACAGCCAGGAACTCATTGTAAATTGTACAGCGCCTCTTAGATGATTAATTTTTAAGTATCCAATTATTATTATTATTTAATTTAAATTAACGACATCAGTATTGATCACGCTTTTTGTTATTTTCATTGAGCTTTGTAATACATGACAAGAGATAATGCATACGTGTGAATCAGCAGCCTTCACGTGACACGTACTGGCAAATAAAGTACATATTGACACAGCTAGGTATTTCGTAAACACCTGTGATTGGATCATCGCTGACAGCCTGAGATAGATAGGTTCCTACTCTTCAGTACCCTGATCAGTTAACTGGAGCATGACCAATGCGGATAAGTAGTTGTACTTGCTCTAGCAGAGTGAATATCTCATCGGATTTACGTATTAAGTTTCAGAAACGAAGAGAGTCCATTCTCGTAACTCCATTCTTAGATCCATTAAAATCAATAGACGAGCCAACAAACCAACTTGCGCGGAGCGCGGGAGGTGGCGTGACCGTCCCACTTTCAGTGATTTGTCAATAAATGAATTTTTCAGTGTGCAGGGAACTTGCACTGGAATATCACCAATACAATTTCTGGCTGGGAAAAACTTTTCAATGTGCGCTCTTGGGTGTTTAGTGGATGACTGATGTCATAGTTTATTCACAGCATTCTCCATCCCTCCTAGTGTCAAAAATGATCACGTGGTTAGCCTCCAGCTCGTCGAAATGATGCCCAGATTTCATGTTAGGGCAAATCTATTACATTGAATGTCTATGATCATATTTATTATAAGATTATTATTTTACGCAAGTTAAATAAAGATCGTGTTATAAAGAATATATATACATATTAGTATATATACATATATGAGTGTACAGGTTAAGAAAAGCGTGTGAAACAAGTAAACGGTTGACACATGCCGCAAGAATTAAATTAAATTTGAAGCTGTCATTTTTTAAGCTGTCATTACAGGAACATTCTTTGTTAAACTAACTAACTAACCATCATACCGTTTCTCCGCAGGGGTAGGCAGAGAGGAAGTATTGCGAAAAGTAATCGATTTTGACACACAATCCTTGCCTAGTTCACATTCATTGAATTATTTGATTCACTGAAGTATTTGATTCATTCATTCATTCATTCATTGAAGTATTTGATTCACAATTATCCTACGAGAAGACGCAGAGATATTAGGCTTCCCAAAACCAAACTTTCATGCACACAAATTGATTCACAATTATCCTACGAGAAGACGCAGAGATATTAGGCTTCCCAAAACTAAACTTTCATGCACACAAAACAGCGCGTTTTATAAAGGACCAAAACCTTTTAATAACCTACCAAATGTCATAAACGAAGCCCCAAGCCTTAGCACTTTTCGTAGGACATGTGCTTTATATGTAAAAAATAATTTTTGATTGTTGAACATACTCACCAATATTATTTTAGTCACCTAGATATCTTATATAATGTAATTTTGTGTATTTATCCTTTTCTCTTAAAATTTAATTGTTATTTTTTGTATTTTTTATATTTTCTACTAGATGTATGAAAAAAATTGCGAACATCTAAATAAAGATTCAAAAACAAACTTGATCGTGCCATGTCGTCCTCGACTTTCTCTACCAAATTTGGGTTGTATATTCTCATTACACTCCTTTCTTCATTCATTTGCTCTATATGCCCAAGCCGTACCTTACTTAATCTTACTCATTATGCATACATCAGCCTGCATTCTTTGATCTCGACATTTCATTGTGAAAAATATGATCCAAGTGGTTTCAAAAAGAAAAAAAAACACGAAGCTACATATATAAATATAAAAGTTAACAACAGAATAATTAAAATGTACACCGATATGAAACCAAAGGTTCCGACCGCAATTCGAGATAAAATTATGAAACTTCGTGAAATTTAAACAAATTATTTTTTGTATAAAACGATAAAAAACTTGAGATAACAGAAATGTTCATAATAAATTTGAATGTAATTTTTTTTCGTAATAATTTATATAAGTTCAGTTTTTATAGGAGAAAAACGTAAGGTGTTTTTAAAACTTTTTTATGTTTGCATTAAAAATTTTAATATTTAAAATAATAATATTTTTTCTTCAAACAAAACACTTTGAATGCGTAATTAAACAACATTTAAAATAAGTTTTCAGTGTTATCATACGTTCGAAAATGTTGAATTTATTTGGATTTTATTGCAACGCGGAAATACACACCAATTCCTCCGCCATTTGACACCGACTTGACAGTTTGCAACCGTCGCAACGCTCATGGGCACTGGTGAAATAAAAAGGTACTATCAAACACGGCTACCATCTTGACAGGATTGACCGGACACAGAACACGCAGACAAATTTACAGATACACGAATTGCAAATTGGTCGAGTCAAAATAGGACATTGAAATACTAAGAATTAATTTGATATTCTTGGGCAATAAAGTACGTACTAAATTTTATTTATCTATTCTGATGAGTGAAGTGCAGTCGGGTGGGTATGGTAGGCTAGACGCTAAATACTATCGCAGGAGAAAGTAATTCGGTTTGGCTCGGAGCGCATCGCAAAATCATCATTTCATTTCTCTTTGGCATGGAACGGCATTAGAATAACACGTTTAAACCTGGCTACTCTAAATAATATCAATTATTTTATGTTTGTTTTATGTTAGCCCTACACTGGAGGTGTCATCTTTGGGGATGATGTGTGGAAAGGGATGCTGAGAAGGAGAAAGGTATGAGGGGTTGGTAGGAAGCTGGTGGGAATTTATTAATCATTGTTTTCAAGGGTGACAGGCGTTTGAATCCGTACATCTCACGGTTGAGAGAGTCCGGCTGGAGAAGTCAAAGGGTCTCTCTCATTCGGCCTCTCCCAAACACACTTTAATACTACCTTCAAAACAATAAAAAGTCTATTTTTAACGCCAAGAACCTCAGCTAGTTTTTTTTAAATTTCCTAATTTGTCAGCTATATTTTCGTATTTTTACAAGTATTAAAAAAGGAAGCTTTGATGAAGACATTCATCAAAAATTTATCTGCCTATATACTATAAAATTGAAATATTTGTGAGTATAAAAAGATTTAATAAAGTTTTAAAACACTGACACAGTTTTGCCTTGCTTTGAAGAGTACAGCATAAAAAAATCAAAAACATAATTTTGTCAATAAACGTAAATGCTTAAATAACTTTTTTTTTACTTGGGTCTAAAAGTGTTGCCATGTATTCACATAAAAAGGCATTTTTGCATAACGCCTCCGCTGCATATGGCCGTAATTAAGTAGTTAAGCATTAATTCTCTTCTGCCACGGCTTTGAAACACCGGAATGTAGGCACTGATTTTAATCGCCCGCCCGTTTCCAAACCAGAGCGCATTTATTATTAACGTTTCTTATTGAAGTAATTAAATTTGGCGTTTATTACGGTGGCAGTTTCGATGAACTCGTGGGTGACCTGATTCTTTGCATTTTCGGTGGGAATCGGATTTATGTTATAGGCGTTTTGTTTTGTGCATAAAGATTGACGGTTTTAATCTTTACGAAATTATTTCTGTATCGTGTTAAATATTTCGTGTTTTTTGTATTATTAGTATTGTATTATGTCCGGGTTAAATCTTCCTCACAGGAAAACTAAACCCTTCCACACACTTTTCCACAAATGATCATCTAGTCAATACACATTATGCAAGTGCATTATATAAGCTTAATAAATACAAAACAATAAAAGAACAACTCACCAGAGATCAAATGGGAAAATAATTCACCGATTCCAGATATTTTCATATCAGAGGGTTCGGCTAGGTGGAACTCCTAACTGGACCGATAAATACTACCGATCCCTCAATATAAATATTTTTAAATTTTCCGACTTTATGTCCGGGTTAAATCTTCCCCACAGGAAAAAGTAAACCCTTCCACACACTTTTCGCAAATGATCCTCCAGTCAATCCACATTATGCAAGTGCATTATATTAGCATAATAAATACAAGAACAACAAGAACAGAATGACCGGTCGGTGGTCGAGTTGACATCACGCTTGTGTCCTACTCAGGCGTAGTGTGTTCAATTCCTCGGCTGGCTAAGTCGTCCATCACAACACAAGCAACATTTTAAGCTTACTGTGGTGGTAGTAGGAGATTTTTAAATATTGTCAGGTTATTCGTAACCCGGGAATGTTTGTCTTTCTTTCTAAATTAAAAAAAAAAACACTTTAAATCACCAGAGATATTTTGTATTATTTGTATTATTCGGATTATTTGTATTACTTGTATTATATGTATTACTTGTATTATATGTATTATTTGTATTTTTCGTATTATTCGTATAATTTTTATTATGTGCATTATTTGTTTTATTTGTATTTTTTGGATAGTTTCTATAAAATCCTAAATCTCCGAAAGTTCTTCACCAATTGCTTTGATACAAAATTGCATTCGAATACGCGTGTCTTTTTATATACCTTTATTATATAGATGTCACCTGTGACAGCTAAAAGCATTATTTTTTTATAACAGCGCCATCTGTTGGACATAAAACAAACACGCGTCACTGTTTCTCTGTCTACACAGACAGGCTATGTATAGCTAGTAAGACATAAAATTAGATCCTATCTAAGTAATGCAATATTAGAATGCCAAACCAATGTGTACATACTTATGTATAAAAAAAATATTTGTAACTAACTTAAGATAAAGCTGAGGGACACAGAAAATGCTTACTATAAGTAAATGATATTTTCAATTGAAAAGATTGATGGAGATTCACCTGTTTCTCGCTTGTACTACGAATATCCGGACACGGTGCATACATTATGATAATTCTATGGCACGTTTCAAATTGATAAAAACTGTACATATTTCTAGTGAAAGACCACCATTTAGAATCGAAAAGTTGCTTAAAATAGCTTTAGCCGTGTTTGGTAACAATATATGAATAGCCAGGTACCTCCCCGCCTTTCTTTATCGCATCTCCTTCCTCTCCCCACTTCATTTTCAACCCAACAAAATATCACAATAACGATGTTGGTGATACTTTTGTGCGCTTAGTTTCATGCTCATACCAGTCGGTAGCCCATCTAAATTATTCTTTTTATCTATGTTTCTAACACAGCATATATTCATAGTCCGATTTTGGTTGAGATATGACCATATAAAAAAAACTTTTTACGAATTCTCGAAGCGTTGCAACAATTTTACAAGCCGTCAACTGTCAAAAGATGATAACTTGATCGCATAAGAAATACCAAAGCCGCTGTATTAAATATCAAAGTAATTGAAACATTTTCTTACCAAAGCCTTATTGACAGCCGAATTGGGAACACCAATGTAAATAGTTTGTTCGCATTACCGACATCATAAGGTCAATCTCGTGTGAGATCGCGGAACGAGGTAACACGAGGATGGATTTTATTGGGCATAGTTTACATTGTAAGACACCTTCAAGTTATTTTATTATGTAGAAACAAATTTGCCGGTAACCAGATAAATCATAACATCTTTAAAAAGATATATAAAGTTATGGAAACTGATGAAACAAAAACTTTACTTACTGGGTTATGTAGGTTAGGTTAGGTTAGGTTAGGTTAAAAAAAATTATCGTTTCTAATGACTTTATATCACTTTTTAAAAGTGTGTTAAATTGTCACTGTGTTGAGTTATCATGGAACCAAATTTGTCATGTGCAGGGTTATTACTAAAAATAGATCTTATATTCATGAAAAATTATTTTTGTAGGTCATAGACATCAATGTAATATCGTTGAAGAAGTGGAACTAATAAATCTAAACAAAACATGAAACAGTAAAAGACAAATAAATAAAAAGATAACGGTCAGAACTAGGAATCGAACCCAATTGGAAGGTGTGTGAATTTGCCAATTTAAGTGGATTGTTGACTGGATGATTCTGAGGTTTTCCAATCCGCAGAATCTAAGGTTGCGTGGTTACTCTCGGTGTGTAAAATCAGAAATCGAATATTTTAAATTTAGTTTTATTTTTACAAAACTCACGATATAATAATTTTATGAACAAAAGCATAGCGCGTACGTTAGAAAGGATTTAGGGCTAAACCGGCGGCTGAGAGAGAATGAATTAAATGCCGCGCAATTGGTGTCTAGATTATAATGATACCAGTCTCACATAAATGTGGGGAGATCTAAACTCCCTGAAATTTACCCTACACCAGGATCTCTAGTTTACCGGGACAGCCGTCTTAAATATGGTTCCATGATAACTCAACACAGTGACAATTCAACACACTTTTAAAAAGTGATATAAAGTCATTAGAAACGATGATTTTTTTTTTAATCTAACCTTCTTAACCCAGTTAATAAAGTTTTTGTTTCAAAACTTTTTATGACTTTGTATAACTTTTTGAAGATGTGATGAATTATTACTATGCTAAATTGTCCGGTCACCCTTAAATATATACATAAATAAATAAAAATCGGATATGTTTATTCTTATATCTAGGTTACAAATCAATTTCATTAGGAACTTTATTTCCATTTAAAAAAGGTAGATGCCAAAAAAATATGAGAAAAATTAGTTGTAAGATGATATTGTTAATTCTGAATTTGATATATGAGATCGAAAAATATGACGCTTTCTAAATAGATCCCAATGATCAAGTTGGTTAAGACCCCTTTCCCGGTAAGACAAGCTGTCCTGGGTTCAATTACAAGATGTGACCGTTATCTTTATCGTTTTTTGTGTCTTGTTCTGTTTCATATTTCGTTTATATTTATTAGTATTATCTTGTTCTTCTTAATAAAAATGATTATATTTGGCTAATTTATTTAGCGCAGTTTTCGTGAAAATCTCCTCAAAGGCGCTGTACAAATATATTTATTAAATAATTAATATTAGAACTACTGACTTAAAACTAGTGACTTACATCTAAGAATTATATTCTTCTAACTCAGCAAACTTATTTTGTGGCACCATTTTAATTAAAAATTAATAAAATACTTCGTTTTAACCACTTTTATTGTTTAATTACCAACATGTTTCATGAGCAACGCTCACTTCTTCAGGGTTTTTGATAAAACTAATTATAAATAATAGACGTAAACAATGGTGTCAATAGATAAATAATAGACATAGACAATGGTGTCATTAAAAAATAATAGACAAAAACAATGACAACAATGAAAAGATAAAACGGATAGGGGAAAGAGAGGCAATATGGAACAATTTACAAAGGGAATAGGTTTAATATTGGGTCATTTAAAAATAATTTTTGATTATTAATAATACTCAATTTTGCGTTCACACTCTTTCTAATCTCTAAAATTTCTAGTTTATCTAACTGGATGCCATTGACATTACAATGTATTAATTCTATTCCAGTATTGAAGTTAAAAGTATGACTAGTTTCCAACAAATGGTTGGCAAACTCCGAGAAACTGTTATTATTTAAAGATTTCATATGTTCTTTAATCCTTATTTCAAAGTTTCTCGAAGTTTTTCCTATATAAAAGAAACCACAATCATTACACTTCAATTTATAAATCCCAGATTTTTTCATTTTTGAATCTCTGTCTTTATTATTTAATATGTAATTTTTAAGTTTATTATTTGCATAAAATACAGGAAGAATTTCATTCGGTACATTTTTTGTTAAGGAATTAGAAATTTTATTATTAAAATACATAATTTTCCTCCATTTATTCTTTTTCTCGTCCTTTTGTACAGGATAGATGTATGATTTAAGAAATTTATTCTTATATTTTTTATTAAGAATGTTTTCAATTAAATTGGTGTTATATCCATTATTGGTTGCAATTTGTTTAATGATATTGAATTTTTGAATTTGCCAAAATTTGAGTATAAAAATTTTTTGGATTTAAATATTTCAATAATTAATAACAAATTTGAATTTAATATTTTTCGTAAAAATACATACACAGACATTGTAATCCATAACACCTCAAATCATCCATTTTCTCAAAAAATGTCTGCTTTCCATTCTATGATTCATAGACTAGTTAATGTACCCCTATCTCTTAACAATTTTTCAAAGGAACTCAATATCATTAAACAAATTGCAACCAATAATGGATATAACACCAATTTAATTGAAAACATTCTTAATAAAAAATATAAGAATAAATTTCTTAAATCATACATCTATCCTGTACAAAAGGACGAGAAAAAGAATAAATGGAGGAAAATTATGTATTTTAATAATAAAATTTCTAATTCCTTAACAAAAAATGTACCGAATGAAATTCTTCCTGTATTTTATGCAAATAATAAACTTAAAAATTACATATTAAATAATAAAGACAGAGATTCAAAAATGAAAAAATCTGGGATTTATAAATTGAAGTGTAATGATTGTGGTTTCTTTTATATAGGAAAAACTTCGAGAAACTTTGAAATAAGGATTAAAGAACATATGAAATCTTTAAATAATAACAGTTTCTCGGAGTTTGCCAACCATTTGTTGGAAACTAGTCATACTTTTAACTTCAATACTGGAATAGAATTAATACATTGTAATGTCAATGGCATCCAGTTAGATAAACTAGAAATTTTAGAGATTAGAAAGAGTGTGAACGCAAAATTGAGTATTATTAATAATCAAAAATTATTTTTAAATGACCCAATATTAAACCTATTCCCTTTGTAAATTGTTCCATATTGCCTCTCTTTCCCCTATCCGTTTTATCTTTTCATTGTTGTCATTGTTTTTGTCTATTATTTTTTAATGACACCATTGTCTATGTGTATTATTTATCTATTGACACCATTGTTTACGTCTATTATTTATAATTAGTTTTATCAAAAACCCTGAAGAAGTGAGCGTTGCTCATGAAACATGTTGGTAATTAAACAATAAAAGTGGTTAAAACGAAGTATTTTATTAATTTTTAATAAGAATTATATCTAGTGACTTACGAATATATATATTTACATACATAGAAACTTCAATGATATGAAAATAGAACTCATTATCAGAAGCTGTTTTTTTCATTTGTTCCGTACGCTGTCCCCTACCATTTGGCTGAAAAATTCAAACATTGTTCATATTATTACCAGGAAGGTTTACGAGTGGTTTGAATGTTATAAAAGTCGGGGACGCTTGAAAAAGACTTAATGCATTATATCTGCACTGGAATGAGATATGGAGTCGAATGACAATGACAATGACCCCATGCAATTGTCCTCCAATCACCGTTACTTAAAATGGGACAGGCATATTGAGTCGGTTAAAGGAAAGCTAAACAAGTTGATTTACTTTTTCAAAAACGTGAGAAATATACTAAACATATTTGATATAAAGAATATATACCTCGCAATAGCACAATCCATAATGGAATACGGCATTATTGCCTGGGGCTTTGCCAGTAAAAAAATACATAGACACACTGTATAAAGCTCAGAAAACCTAAATAAAAGTAATACTTAAAGTACCAATACTAACACCCACTTCAACCATATTCAAAAAATTCCCAGTGTTGAAGATTCAAAAATTATATTGAAAACAAATAATTCCTTTACAAGAACCTAAACACATTTAAAACTTCACAAACTTCTCGCAATACTAGAACAAGACATGCACACAAACTACTAATACCAAAAACCAACACATCCTTTGGACAAAAACACTACAGATTCCAGGCTATAAAACTATTCAATTCACTTCCAACACAATATAAAACATCTTATCTTACAGAATACAAAAAACACATATGGAACTGGCTACAATCCTTTTAATATTTAATTTTTTTTTGTTATAACTATGGAAAAATCGATTTTATATTTTAATTTTTTTTGTTTTTCTGTGTAACTAACTCCACTGTATTGTTTTAGTATTATATAACTTTACAATTGAAAAAGTCCTCCACAACACAGGTGAACTCTTAGCGTGGAGGACAATATACTATACCTTTGTAATACAAATATATATATAAGAATAAATAAAAATAAAAAATGAAAGTCGAAATAATGTAGTTCTTTCAACGGTAACAATGTGGATTCTTCTTGAAGTGGATTGTGTAAAAAGTCGGCGAAGCCCGAAGAAGACATGAATCAAATAATTATTTGTGGTAAAATAAGAATGTATGACTTGAAAGTGAATGGTTAAAGAAGTTGAGAACGTCCCCTAGAAGACATGGTACGATCAAGTGAAACAAATATTTATTACAATATAATAATATTATTTCCACATTAAAATTGCACTCAATTGACAGGTAGGTACTCTTGAATTCGCAACCACAAAACATTACCATTTATAAGTCCCAGAGTAATGCCGGGTACACGTCAGCAGGTATGTGTAAGTATCTACGCAATCACAATTATTTCCAGGCAGTATTTCCGTCGTGGTCGCTTGCTCACGACCTTGTCTGGGATCGCGGGTTCGTTCCCCGACCTAGCACTTCCGGCTAGCGTGACACTCGTCTGACGTCACGCCCGGATGTAGCGGATAGACCGCCAACTCGACGGACTTCCGGTAATAATAGCTGGCGTTCCGGTTAACCGTGCTTTAAACGCTACCTGCTACCTGTACATGTATAAGTAACGCGATTAGTTTTAATCGGAATTACACGGTATAATGGCTTCATAACCCTTGTAATAACTCCTGACTGCTTTCATCTTCAGACGGTTTTCTGCTAGCCTCTTCCAGTACCTCACAATTGCCTTCATACTACAATGTAACATAGATTTATGTCTTCAAATTCTCTTTCACCTTATTCGGTTTATTATAATGATGTACAATGCACAGACTACGTAGTCTGTTTTACTGATATTACATTGGACTACGGTAGAATAAACCATGAGTAGATTCAATTCAATTCTGTTTATTCATATCAAAAACATTACAAAATTGTTAATTTCAATGCGTTTTTAAAATATTTTTGTAATAAGAATTCTTAGATAAATATTAACAGTGTGTATATCAACTTTGCCTATAATAATAGAACTTGCCTTTTAAAGGAAGCTTCATTGATGCTAAAAATGTCTATATCCGAATTGATTCTGTTCAACAGCAAGATTGCTCTCCCCACAGGCATGAACATTGGCAAGATAGTTCTGCAGGCCGGGAGATAAAATAGTCTATGTTGTTGGTGACGTAGATAACCATCGGGAACATAAAAATTTATGCTCTCCATGATGACTGAGTTTTCAAACCATCCACGAATCAATCTAAAGAAATGTGTAGCAATGCGCACATCCCTCCTGACCCGTAGATAGTTCATTCCGAGCATACTACACAAAAGAAGTCAGTGGGATAGAGCCACGGGTAGTAGCCATTCTCCCTCATGTAGAGAAATCTCAAGAATTTCTTCTGAACTCTCTCCAACATGAGAGAATACTTTACTTGGTGTGGACTCCAAATCACCGACCCACTTTCAAATCTACTCCTTACTAAGGAATTAAATAAAACTATAAGCACCTGGTTATCTCTAAAATTCCTTGCAGTGCGTAGATATTACTCCCTTACAAACTGATGAAATACTCGTTGAACCAAACGGAACTTTACAGTTGAATCGTTAGTATAATCTGTTAACTTTCTGGCTTACGTTTATTATCGAATCCGTATGCTTTTTTATGTAAATATAATTGCAGATATTAAAATTTAGCAGCAAATAACATATTATTTCATTCGTTAGACATATTATTCTCTCAACTTTGGCAACACTGGCGGATAGCCTCACAGCTGCCAGATGATGACATTTCTCTGCTTTTCGGGAAACACGTAACATGGTACTCAAATCTTGTATTTCTGTAATTATATTAGTTAAATGTAAATGAAGTAGTTATTTAGTGAAAAAATATGAGGATATTTCTCAGTTAAATTTAATCTCTATTATTCAATTAAACTTACTTTAGCAGCTTTGTGTCTCACTCTTTGCATTATGTCATCCTGCTGACTCCAAATTTCGAGGCAACATTTGCCTACTCCTTGAATAATATTAGTAAATACCAGCCAAGTTTCGTTTTCAGTCAACAATAATAATTATCAATTTTGTGAGTAGGAATTATTCCTACCCACAAAAGTAGCCACGAATCGCATTATAATAATAACGAAACCTGCATTATCATACCCAGCGTAACAACACAAAAAATAAACGTAGTTGATCGGTATCATTATAACATACAAAAAAAAACTGTCCTATAGAATCATTTTTAAATTAGTATATTTATAACGTGTCTCGATTTTTTTATGTATACGATATTGAATAGAACCACATTTAAAAGTGTCTTACACGTCCTTGGTATCGAGCAAGGCCTTTTTTTTTGCTTAAACAATCGATCAAAAAAGTTGTAGACTAATTTCTCGTCGCATTTTAAATACGTACACAGCGCGTGTAGTCAAAACAAATTTGTTTATCAGCACTTGGTGAGTGACAAATAAACGACTGTGTAAAGGATATTTAACCTCGTTGCGAAGCATGTTGTCTTAGATATAGTATTGTAATACGAATAATAAGCCTAATGATGAATTTAATTGTCTTCAAATAATGTAATTTTAATATTTTTTTAAGTGTTTGTGCGAAAAATGTGCGACATCTATTGACTTTTCTGGAAGTTTAGGATGAAGTTTTTTTAAATTTATTTTTGAGAATAACTTAATGAGTAAAACCTTGAATTGTAATATTTAATTATTGAAAACAATAAAAGCGATTCTCAAACTACAATTTGAAACAGAAAAAATACTAAAATCAGAAAAATATACGGTCGCTAAAAATATATTTGGATATATTTATCGAAAACACTATCTAGATTGCAATAATAATAATAGTGATTAGATTATTTTGCAACCTTTTCTTGGGAAAATCACATAAAAGGTGCGAATTCATACAGCTAATACGAAAATTAACATAATGTTGGTAACAATTATTTTACAAGCAATAATTATTAGCCTAAAACACTCATCCACATTGAAAATCTCCTGATAAAAGATACATGACGCCTTTCAATGTGGATGAGTGTTTCAGGCTAATAATTATTGCTTGTAAAATAATTGTTACCCTTTGTGCTATGCATAAAAAATCTTGTCTTAAACATTAGTTTACCAAAAAAAATATATTATAATGTTGGTAGTTATTATACGAAGTATGAAACAGCAAATAGGTTCGGATTAGCTCAGTTTTAGAGCAGCGCCCCGGCAAGGCTTATGTCCTAGGTTCAATTCTTAGATGCAAACGTATCCTTTTCTGATTTTCTGTTTCAAATTGTTCGAGAGTCTAATATGGTCTTCAATGAGTAAATTTGAAGTTTTTCTCGTTAAGTTATTTAAACAAAATAAGCATTTTTAACTTTATGTGAACCTACTGCAAACTATGGAGAGAGAAGAAAAAATTTTTTTAGGACTTGTTGAAAACTACACGGAAGCCTAGAGTTTTCTATGAATACTTTTAGCATTGAATTGAGCCTATGCAACAAAAAACAGCCTTCCAAATAGAACCTCCTTGAAGGACTCATGAAAAAAACGAGTTACAAATAATACAAATACAAAATTAAAGGCGTTGATTAAAAATAAATTTTACATTTATGACTTGACAACAAGTCTTAAAGTAAAATCTGAATTAGAAACTAAACCATTGTAAAATTTATCGTATTATCCTATCTATGAAAGAGTACGAATTTTATAAAAGCACTCTAACTGTAAGTGTTGACGTCGTGAAATTTGCAGAGATAAAATTTCCGGAAAAAATTATCTGCTGTGAATTCATTTCCGTTGAGTTTCGAAATGTCAGCTTATTATAAAAAAATTATATTCGTAACACGTCATTGTTCGCTCGATATTAATTAGTTAATATATTCGATGTAATACGAATATCATTCCCGATAGGGGTAATGAAATACTGGTGAAACCGGGTGGCAAACAACTAATACTTTACAAATCCATCTAACCATCACTTCGTTTATCCGCAGCGGTAGGCAGAGTGGGAAAAACGCCCCACAACTCTGTCTTGGCACACAGTTTTTGCTTCATTTCACATGCGTACATCACAATTTTTACACTTCATAAATCAGAAGAAACATCAGTATTCATGTGGAAATTGCTTCATTTTACGGCCTACGTGGTTAAGAGGTAAGGCTCTCGACTAGCAAGCCGGAGGTCGCAAGTTCAAATCCCGGTGTGTGCAAGAAAAAAATATGTGATGAACTTGTTTCATTTCACAATTTACTCATTTGAAATATTATAAATTATATTTGCGGCACGTTCCAGAGTGGAAGGTACTCTCAGTATCACCCTGGTATAAGACCACCATTCAGAATTAAAACGTCGCTGTAATGGCTTTTGCCATGTATGATGACCAGATCTGAATAGTCAGGTACTTTGCCAGCTCATCTTCCCCATCTCCTTCCCTTCTTCAAAACATATCTCAATTGGGGATGCCATAGTCTCACTGGCTCCCGACAGTTGGGAGCAATTGGAACTTTTGTGCAACTGGTTTTACATCAAAAACAATGTTGTATTATACAGTCGGCCTCTGTTGACATTAAGCATAAACAAAAAAAAACAAAATTCAGTTGAGTTAAGAATTTATTATCACTTGCTGTCGTGAATCCAATTTTCCACGCCTGGCGTCAAAGCGTATTTCTTACCTACCAATCAACGTGTGACGAATTGTCGAGTAAATGGCTTATTTTTGTGTACTACAACAACAAAAAAACATCGATTGTTTTCCTGGTTTTTTATCCCGTTAAACAAATTATTGAAACGAACGTGTTAGATTTTCTTCAACCATACTTTAAACAGAGAAGAATGACAAAACATGTTTTTATCTTGTACTATAATATAAAAACGTGAACTAACTGTGAAAAATCTTTATAATTTTCATAAATACGACAAAAACGAATACTGGTATATTAAATCACCACCTAGAATATCAAAATAATATTTTACGTAATTTTGTCAATCCCGTGATTATGAATATTATACACAATTGTCAGAAGCCAGTAGTATTATAGCGTCCCCAAATGAGTTGTGTAGAGAGGCTGAAAGAATGAGTTAAAGAGATAAAGGTTGAGATTTTATTGATTTTTAAGGTTGTAGTACGTCATGACTCCATCTATCCCTTTCAATACATTGCATTCGTTGCTCCGAGAACCATTATTTGGATAACCGACAACTCTGCCATTCCAATCATAGGTCAACTCAAGTGGTTTGCTATGTTTGGTGACTTTGCGGGGTTTTTTTTGTTTACGGGTGAAGATTGTCTAGGTCTTTGCGGCGGATAAGTCAACTCACCTACTGTGTGACGGACCAGTTTTGGAAAGACTAGTTAAGGGAGATATTTTTACTTCTCCAGCAGGACTCTCTCGACCTTGAGCCTTGCACTGCAGTGGGAGTGATGAATTCATACGTCTGTCACTTCTGGACATACTGACTCCCAGATTTTTACCCACTCCTCATCCCTTTTTCTTTCTCATACCTTCCTCTTCCATATTTTCTTAATAATCTCCCCACTCAGTATGTCCAACGACGACATAGGCCCCTCTTTTCCCTCTGAGCCTGTCATGTTTGTGAATGGTGTGTGGAGAGTATTTTTAAATAAATGAAGGATAGGAAGTTTTGGAAAGAAAAAATGTATATGTGGGAATCTGAGGTCAGTGTGTCTAAAAATGACGCATGAAAACATACGGTAAAAAGGGTTTAGTCAAGAGAGTCCGGCTGGAGAAGTCAAATTGTTTCCCTCAACCAGCTTACCGTGGGCAGACGCATCCGCCACCAAGACCTAGACAAACCTCACTTCATGAACCCAGGCACCCCTACCAAATCAACAGTCACAGCAAACTACTAAGGGTTACCCATGGAAGAGGTGTTGGTTATTCTATAAATGATTCCTGGAACGGAGGTACACCTATATAAACACCTTCCAAATAGAAAAATGCGTCAAGTTAAAATAAACAGATTTAAAAAGAAGAAAGACGCGGATATTGACGCCATTTCAAGTCAATATATTCAGCTCATCCGGCTCCGTCAAGGTAACGATATTTTCAGGTACCATAATGCAGCAACTAAGTACTTCGGCTTTCATAACGAATGTAAAACCAGATTTTGCATCATTGAAAGCATTGGACTTGCAATAATCCAATGAATCAGTGGTTCGGGTGAATTCGTTACGTCACTTATGATATTTAATACCCAATGTGAATACAAAATCTGAAGAATAAGTCGCTGAACCAATTACGCATAGGTTGTTCATTGTTATACCACTGAAGAATAAATCGATTCTGGGCACATCCGTGCGCCGCAGTAAGATCAAATTTTGTTCGTAATTCTGGTTAAATTGAACAAAAAATATTTGACACGTTTATTTCGAAAATTTATCTTAAATTGATAATCAATTTAATTGGAGTTATGCAAACTGGCGACATCAGGAATGAATATGAAAATGTTTGTTGATACAATGTCCTAGCAAATCTTTTTTTTAATAAAGTTACTATTTTAACTGTGCGTGGATTATTTATAAATATATTTGTCACACAAAAATGTTATTCCAACTGAAAAATAGTTTCAATAAAAAAATTACAAAATTTGGTAATTAACTTAATTTTAAATATGAATATTCAAAATATACTCCGTTCATCTAGATTCTAGACGAAATCATGTCAAAAAACTAACAAATAAAAAATTCGTAAATTTAATTCACATACGCTCTTTTATGTAGATTGAAATTAGTATGTATTTGTTTGCACTTCCTAAAATCATTCGGTAAATAAATAAATATTTAACAGAATTATTCTTGGTATCTTTTGAATACCAAACATCAATTTCATGATTAAATCAACCTTTTTTAGTACATGATAATTGTGTGCAATTGTATTTTTTTTTTTTGAGTTTGTACACTTATATATATAATCATATTAATGATTTCACACATTAACGACTTAGCTAATAGGGATTTAAGGATGCTTGCTTCCTTTGCAAAACTTTAGTTGAATTAAGGCCTTAGATTGCATGAGAACGCTTTATATTTCATAAGTTAAAAGGCAAGTGAAATATAATTCACATATTTAGTCCCTTTCGTATTAAGTTCACTCTAACAATATAGAACGAGTTCAGGACAAATTTCAACAAATATGTCAGTTTGATGAATCAAATGCATGTATTATTATGTTATCGCTGTCTAACATAAGAATAATGTCAGACCTGATTGTATTACACATAGTCATTAATAACTCGATTGACAGTCCTGCCATCTTTGACACTATTAAATTATATTTAGCGACTAGGAACATAGAACAAAATATAAAATTCTTCTGTAATACATACACAACCAACTATCAGACACACTCACTAACCAATAGGTTGCATGATCTAGGCAATAAGTTTGGGGGTACTATTGATATATTTACGGACTTTATTAATAGAATTAAGCGTAGTCTTCACCAGCACGTTGTTGAATCCTAAAAAATTAAGTGGCGTTGGTAATAAAGTTTTAGTGATTTGTCTTACATATAGTATTGTTCTAGTATTTTTATTATAGTTACTGTTAAACGTTTTGCAAATATTGTTTCATATTTAGTTAATCAGTTTAATGTCATTTTAATCTATGTAAAATTTTATTCTTATAATCCAGGCTTTTACCTTATTAGGTTATGAGGTTTTTAGCCGGGCATAAAACCAAATGAATAAAATAATACAAGAATTATATAATCCAACTTTGTATTTATTGTTTTTTCTTAATTCAAGTTATTATAACAACTCCCATTAAAATTATAATTACTAGACATAGTAAACAAGGCGATATATTCGCATAAAATCTTATAAAACATTAACTTTTTATTAAATTTTCAATTAAAAATTAAACGATTATACGTTAATAATTCCGGTTCAGGTTTCAGGTGACATTCAAAATCTGTATGAAAAGACATCAACGCGCACACACGCTGCAAACCCGACTTGAATATCTATTTTAATTTAATGTTTTTTTTTTTACTCATAATCTTGTACTGGATTAGTTTTTCTACTTCCGTACAAAATAGGGTACTTAAGGCATTCCAAATGTTGTACCAATCATGCAATTAGTTAGGAACGCAGTTTGTCTACACGTTACATAATCTAGTTGTATATTTTTTTTATCTTAATGGACTTCTGATAGAAGCAAAAGAAGTTTAAAAATTAAAAATTTGGTCAAAATATTCGTTTTCCTGTTAAAAGCGGGACTGCAGGCCTTTAATGAATGAATTGACAGAGTTCCTAACAAAGTATCAGTTATGAGGACGGCGGAACACGTGTTCATACAAATATTGATATTGATTTACTGATGTTGTCGCATTTCGTCATGATATTTATTAGGAAAAGAACACGTGCTCTCGACATATTTTGTACCATTTTATCAGGAAATTAACATAATTAGCATAACTTTTTAATAAGATCATTTTTCTCCGTTTACTATACTAACCAGTGACCGATAGTATATCGTATAAAATTCTATTATTTTTATTTTTTATACGGACAATTCGTAGTGGAATTTCATTATAATGATAAATTGAAAAAAATTAAAAGTTTGTTCCCAGAAGACCTCTGTGGTCGAGGGGTAAGGCTCTAGACAAGCAATCGGAAGGTCGCAGGTTCAAATCCCGGCGTGAGTAAGCAAATTTCATTTTTTGAATTAGTGTTACATCACAATTTAATTATTTAAAAAAATATATATATAGTATATTTGCGGCACGCTCCGGAGTGGAAAATGCTCTGGTGTAAAACACTATTTAGAATTGAAACGTTGCTTTAAATGGCTTTAGTAGTCTTCGATGACCAGATTTAAATAAACATGTACTTACCCACCTTCATTTTCCCATCTCCTTTTCCTCCCCACTACCTTCAACTTCAACATACTTTTGTAGTTGTGACTCCGTGCAATATTCACATATAAAATAACAATCCAAATAAGGTATTCTCCAAATAAATAGTATATTTAAATACAAAACGAAGGGAATGATGCCTGCTGAAAATAACCAAATTATTGGAAATTCAGCTGTGAAAAACCATATGGAAAAATCCATATAAATATAGTAAAATCATTGTATGCTCCTTCCCACAAATGTTGTGCATGTAGACCATAGTTTAAGGAGTAATTGTACCAGTCTGAAGATGAAAGATAAAAAGATTAAAACACTGAATTAAAATTATTTATAAAAAAACCCACACTTTATTAGAAAAATATTCAAGAAGAAATTCGAAAATTATTATTTACAATTCTACTAAAATCATTTTGACGACTGCAACTGACCAAAATGCTCAATAGTGACAAAAATAATTGCGCTAAATATTTAGGCATAATAATATAATAACACGTTAAATTGACAGAATATTTGACACGAAACGTTAACCTTACTACATTTTCCTCAAACTAAGAAATATTCTCCAAAAAACCTATGCTACAGAAGATTTACTATGCACTAGCCCAATCAATCAATTCTACAAAAATATAACTGTCCTCACTTTTTTGTCATTTCATAAAATTGTCTCACATTGCGGTCGTAGCCTTTGGTTTCATATAAATTCAAGTTAACTTCTATATTTGATAAAAAACGTGGTGTTTTCTCTTTCTAACACCATTTAAATCATATTTCGACTCAATATCATTCCATCATTCATTAATAAGCTAAAACCAGTAATGTAATAATGACAAATTGCCAAGCATTTAATTACGAACAGACATTTTTTTAGATTTGTTCCTAAATTTCTGGGAAGACCTAAAACATATAGAGTACGACTTATTACGGAAACAATAAAAAGCACAAAAATACCATAAATTCCAATAAAAACGTCAATAGTTCTTGGTATCCGATAATTGACGGCTACACCTAAACTAAACGCAAAAAAAACATCTTAAATACAATGTGTTACCCGCTCTTGTAGGATAGATGTTGGAGTATCACATCCACATACATAAGCATACACTTCACCACAATTTATACACATCTACCCGGTTGATATACAATATAATACTATCCAAAACATTGGCTACAGGAGGAAGAAGCGCAGCACGGCATAATACCTCAAAAATAAATCACTATGAAACCATTAACGGTCAAAAAAAAAGGGGAGCAAAAAATTTTTTTTAAATGTATCATTATTTTGATTCCATTGTAAGCATTGATCGCGTAAGCCATGTCGTGACTTTTCAATGATTGTAAATTGTTATTTTCAGCAGCAAAACGGAAAGATTTCTTTTTCAAAATACAACTTTATGCATCAAAAAAGCTGTCTGGTGAATATTCGGAAAGTAATTGATTAGACTCTTGTCATTGTGCATGTCACGAAATGTTATGTATTTAAACAAATAGTAAGAAAGAAAAAAGCTTATTTTTTTTAAATAATCTACATTGTATGTAAAACAAAGTTTTTTTTACTATTCTCATTTTTTGCACTTATCTGTGTATGAATGAACGAAGAAAGGTGTGTAAAGAAAACATATGACAAGAAAGTGAATAGTAGAAGATGTCTTGGACGCTCGATAAAGATATGGCACGTTACTTATTGTCTCGAGTCAGTATAATAGAAGAGAATGCATCAACACGGATGAATCAAGGAGTGTGTTGTATGGAATGTATAACTGTCATTAAAATCCTGTTAAAAAAGCAATGGCAAGCCATTTCCTATAAAAATATTCCATTATATATTGGAACACGTGATCACGCAGTTGCGCTTTTCCTGATTAATATAATGCCGATATTCGACAATATTAGAATTTTCAATAACACGTCTTCCGGCATCTTCATAAACCATTCCTGTTTTACTGATAATTTGCTGGGAAATCTGTCAATTTATTCGTTAAAGGCCTGCAGCCGTGTTTTAAACAGGACTTCGAATTATTTGCCAAGATTTATAATAAACTATCAGACGTGTAACCGGCGTTGTTGGGGGTTATCCTTAGGAGATATACATCTACCATTGTTAATTTTTTTGTAGGCCTTTTTAAGACACACAAATCCGTAGTTCATTATTTTGATGTATCTCATAAGATACCTTAACCAGCGTAAGCAATGTAATTTCCGAAAGCATATTTTTACGACTTGATTATATGATCCCTACTTTCTATAAATATAATATGCATGTTTTATATGGTGACCGGACAAATCATCAAAATGATAATTCATCACACTTCTTTAAAAATTTATATAAAGTCATGGAAAGTGATGAAACAAAAACTTAATTAACTGGGTTAACTAGGTTAGGTTAGGTTAGGATAAAAAAAAATTTCATCGTTTTTAATGACTTTATATCACTTTTTAAAGGTGTGTTGAATAGTCACTGTGTTGAGTTAGCATGGAACCGTATTATATATATAAACCTTCCAGAAGAAATATTCTAAATAATCGTGAAAATTATATCAAAATCCGTTGCGTGGTTTAGAAGAACTAAGCGCACAAACAGACAGACGGTAATAGCGACTTTTTTTAAATATTATTTAGAGAAAGGGATTGGCAATATTTTATACCAGTAAGTTTTCTCTGTGTATGAAGTTAATAAGTAAGTTTGTTGTTTAAGTTAATAAATGTTTCGTTTCCGTATGGAAAAATCAGAATACATTTTTTTTATAAAGAGGTGCTGATATAGACTGTTGTATTCATATGTAATTAATGTCGATTTGTTTGTTAATTAAAAATCTGCATAAACTCTTAGTAATATTTAATTTATTTTTGTCTCAAGTTTATCAAAACTCAATTAAAAATTATCATTACAAGTTTAGGCGTGAAATAAATTTGAGTTATTGACTTGCCCACGACACATAAAAATAAACAAGGTGTTATTGTTTAGGAATAATATTATCAGACTATAAGAAATCGATATTTCAAATACATGGCAACGAATTTTAAATGCACTTTTTATCAATTTAATTCAAAACTTATTGAAGATTCGTAAATCATTTTTCGCAGTCATCGCGTACTTTTTTACAGGTTCTATTTTATAAATTGTTCAGTTTATTTTTAAATCTTTGAGGTATCTTGCGTAGTACGGATATGAACATTGGCAACGAGTGTTGATAATATTATTTATGGTAAGTATTCCTATATGTTCAGTTACCATGTCAATTGAAAGAGGGATGGATAAATACAAATAATGTAAGAGAGGTTGAAGAAATAAAACTCAAGGAAGAATATTTATTGCTTAGAATTTTTGTTTTTCAAAAGGCTGTTGTTCAAAAAGCAAAAAAATGTTAAGTTTCCGCCAGAGTTAGCAATGAGACCCTTTTATCGCCATGATGTATTCAAATATATCTTGTGTCCCAAGGGTTGTGGCGCCAAGCTGCGTGCATATTCAAAAAATAGTGATATGTCCGATGTTTTGTAGTGTGTTTCCGTCATCATAAGAGCCTCAAAATTCACCCAGCGCGATCAAAAAATATATGCATACCTTCGCAACGGAAAAGGTTTAAAATGCGTCATCGTGTGGATCCTAAGGTATTCTAAAAAGTATAAATTATGAACAGAAAATATATAAACTATGACAAACGAAAGACGTTTTCACGCGATACTACCCACACCAACACCCCAATAGAATTATTTAAATCTACGGTGCCATAGTCAAGTCACAATATTTATCAGACCATTTGCTAAATCAGGTCATTTTCGGCCGTACAACAACTATTATCATATAATTCGCTGTATTTTATGTGTACGGATATCAAATCACGGAGAAAAAAAAGATCACTCAACTTGCAATCATCGTCGACATTACTTTGCATCAAAAAAGCATTACTTCTGTTACAAATAAATATTGAAGAGTCTTAAAAAAAATAGAGACACCGGAATAACTGAGCCGATGTGACCTTGATTCGCGTTCGGAGTATTTTTCAGCGCATGGCTACAGACTCAGTTCGATTGAACTGGCGCCGAGCCAAGCGGAACGCTTTTTCCCTTTGAAAAATGCGGCCTTCCGCCGTTTTTATTCGTGGTTCTATCAATTTTTTGTCTTGCAAAGTTGCGATGGTTTTTTGACGATACGTTCAAAGAAGAACTTAATTGAATCGTATTCCCGTGAGCGTTGTTGGTAACACATTAAATATACTAGCCCAAAATTTTATACAGATATGAAAATTTGTGAGAAAGCTTATTTTCAACCTAATGTTGAACAAAAATCAATCTAATTATTGAAGACAATATTAGCGATTTCTAAACAAAAATCTGAAACAGAAAAATCAGAAAAGGATACGGTCACATCTAGGACTCGAACCCAGGACCGAATATTGTCTTCAATAATTAAATATTACAATTTGAGCACAGACATATGAGAATTTGAGGTTTTACTCAATAAAGTTATTCCAAAAAATAAATAAAAATCAATCATTAAAAAAATTGTTGTTTTGTAAAGCTGATGGGAAGGAAAAGAAAATAGGGTAGAAGGCAGTTGAATTTAACAGGTCACTAACACGGCTAAAGCCATTTCAAGCAACTTTTTCATTCTAAATGGTTGCCTTTCACTAGGGTGACACTGGAAATATCAACCATACTACAACGTTCAGCAAGTATTCTGTGTATTTTTGTGATATCATGTACATATATTTTATATTGGAGGCAGTAATGTATGTAAGAAGTTTGTTTGTTATCAATTATCTCAATACTGAAATGAGATACGTGGTTGAATTAAAGTCAATATGATGCAGTTTAATATGAACAATATTAAAAAAACTTCAAATTGATTTCAGAGGTCACCGAAGGGCGCAAAATGTTAAATTTGCGGTTAAAAAACGCCACACTTTGTATTTCAAGCTATTTACTACGAGTATAAATTTTTGTTTGCTGTTCAACATGAATTTGCGATAGATATTGACTTAATTATTACCGCCTTTTTAGGGGTTTTTAAAACGGAATAGTAAAATTATACTTTTTCATTTTATATATAAAATACATTTGATAGACATACTTACAAATTATCATTTTATAAGCAATAATTATTAGCCTGAAACACTCATCCACATTGAAAAATCTCCTGATAAAAGATACATGATGCCAACGGGACAATGCCTTTCTCAAATAAAATAAAGTTGGTTGTTTCAGGTGAAAAATGTAACAAGCAGTAATTGTTGAATGAAACACTGGGTATATATTGAATTATTTCGCGGATAAGAGATAAGCCGCAATTGCTCAGTGGTCAGAGCTGTCGACCGGAAATCGAAAAGACACGGGTTCAAGTCCCGCTGGCGTCATGTATCTTTTATCAGGAGATTTTTCAATGTGGATGAGTGTTTCAGGCTAATAAATTATTGCTTATAAAATAATTGTTACCCTTTGTGCTATGCATAAAAAATCTTGTCTTAAACATTAGTTTACCAAAAAAATAATAATTAACAAATTATCGTCCCATTTCATGTTGCAATTCAGCCCTAGATACACAATATAGGTAAACTTAATTCTTTCAAGTCATTATTAACAATAATTTATTTTTTTAACTTTTTGTACAAACTTTTATATAATTTATTCATAATAGTTAATTTAACTTTATATTTAACCTTACACTTTAAAACGAATACTATACTTTAAACTTTATGCTGTATACTTTATACTTTTTTACTTGATATTTATATTTATGTTAGTGGCACATACTGTGCCGTTTGTATTTAAATAAATAAACTATTTCGATACTTATATAAATTTACCATGGGAACTAAACACAGTTGGGCAATTAAACAGAGTTGAAAGTTAATCAACTATGAATATAAAAGCCAAGGGTTAAAATATGTTCAGATGATCAGTCGTGTGCTCGACTCCCAAGAAGGAAACTTTCAAGGCACAAAAAACATAAGCTATAAATCAAATTTTCGTCGTGCATTTATCAACAATAGTCGCTTAATTTATGCATTTAGTGATTACGACGTACCGTAAGATCCCATTGATAAAGGGCAACCTCAAAAAGGCATATTTAATTTAATTTTTAACATACTCGCTTATTTACGTACAATTAAAAATGTACACAGGATTTCCCTTGGGGAGTATTTCATCTGAGGATGCTGTATGGAGAAACTTTAAGAGGAGATGTGATGTTTTGGACACTCACATAAAATAAACGAAACGAACGTGATCAAAAAAAATTTTTTGTTTAGACAACGACGGGAGATTTATGGACAGACAGGCCTGGAGTAAACACATTCACACGGGACAGGGCGCAGGGATGGGCAGTCGAGGCTTGAACTTGGGTGCATTGACAGCCCCGAGAAATGGATACAAATCAGAAGTGTTGTTTGAAATTACAGTTAATTATTGAATTCAAATGGTATTAGAGAATATTGTGGAATTTTGAACTAAAGTGAAATATTATTGAACCGGTTTTTGTGTGAAGTGAAAGTGGTTGGACTCAGTGAGAAAACAATTAATAATAATGACAATAATAATAATTGGATAATTTGTAGAGCGCCGTTTTGTAAAAAACCACCTCAGGGGCGCCCGGAGTTGTGCAATCGCAATTGTGTTATAAAGTTGTGTTGATTTAAATGTGTAGTTCAAACTAAATTACTTGTCTTAAAAACATGAAAATAATAATAATAATGATCGCGTTTTTTAAAACAGAGTGACCGTATATAAAGACAGCAAGTTTTAATCGGGCTAGGTTATTGATTTGGCGAGATGGCATTCTATCCACGGAGACCGAAAAACCAGAGAATCAAATAAATTATTAACTGTGGGTTCGAATCCTAACAGATTAGGGAGGTACAATTTTATTTACAGGAATATTTAATTACCCTTTTATAAGCGTAGGGAGGAGGTCGAAAATTAAAGTGATTTAGCTATATAGTGTAACCAGGTAAGCTTCACGCTGAGAATGAGAGGTGCCTAACTGGGTGAGTTTTTTATATTATTTATTAAATTCCAGAGGACCCCCTTTAAAAGACGGATACAACTAAGTTTACGACACCTGCCGCCCAAATAATGTTATCATTAAAAGGAATACCCTAGACGGATTGTCAATCAGCTGTGAGTGAGAGACAGGCCAATGACTTTTCATATATAGGCCGAGAGGCGCGGAGTACAGTCAGTCAAAGGGGAAGTTTTGCTAGCGTATGCCGTCCCGAATTGAAAGCGATCGGATGCAACCAGACGGAACAAAATGAAAACTTTTCTTCTGTTATTTGACTTTCTAATTTAATACTTTTCATCTATTGTTTGACTTTCTAAGTTACGAATTGGGATGCACGAAAACAAATCTAAAGTCGAAAGAGGGAGATGGTAATCTCCGAAATAAAACTACCAACCGAACAACTTTTCTCAACAGGTATCTTTCGAGAGGTAGGCAGCCTCTTTAAATTAAATGCAAAACATCAAACCAATTATCCGTTTATACCTTACCTGAGAGGATAGGTATTCAGTAGAAGTTACCCATACCTAATACACGAGGATGCTAGTAACCTCATAAAATAAATACTGGAACCAAATATTAAAATACAGACAGTCCTCATCCTAAATTTGGCATTTCGAGTAGACCTTACATATATCTCACATGATAATTGGCTGAATGGGTAGGCACACAACCTATCGTTAATAAGCAGGCAAAATGTCGACAAGATCGTCGTGTGTTACCTATGTATTGACCTAGAAAGGGATGTAAATCCCCGACGACGTGGGAGTTACAACGTTTTCTAGAGGTGGCACGTAACTTAGGACCTTACGTGTCACATTTTCGCTACTAGATTCGTGATAAAGGGATGTTATGGTTTTCCCCTTCTACACTCAGTAAAGTAGTTTATCCTGGAGGTGTTTGAGATTGGGGCAATTCTGAAATTGGTGAAGAGACCTGGTTTTCTTTATTCTGGCGTGAAGGTTGCCGATTTGGAACAAGGGGAGACCCGGCCGGTTGTGATATCCAGACACGCAGATATCGATTGCCTTGTTCGAATTATCATCCATCAGTTTTGTTTGGTAAGCGGAGGAGCCAGTCTTAACTTGAAAAAATTCATTTCCTTTCCTCTCCTTCCCCTCCCAAAATATATACATGGATGGCGCCGACAACTAACACCATAAATTTATCGTATGTATATCACATATATAAAATCTAACACTTTATTATACTCACATAACCCTACGATAGATAGAATCGCGTAGCTAGTTGGGGGAGCAGGCGACTTAGAAGATAAGGTTTATGAAATGGGTTTAAAACACAGCGGTAATGGATTCAACTCACTCTATCTCAAAAGAACCGAGGGATACCACACATACATACATAACTAGGATTCTAAACCGAGAAACAAAAAACCAACACAACGTTCGGTGAAGCCTTTTTATACTTACCCGTCACGTGAAATGAGTACGTTCAAGGTCGTACGTCACGTAGACAATCTAGGATGTACACACTTGAAGGGGTGTGTAATAAATAGAGGAGCAAAGGCTTATAAAGACCACAGGGAGGATATTCCTACCCCGGATATACATAACCAAAGCCTTATGGAAAAGTTTCCTATGGGACTTACAGAAAATTTATCGTAGAAAGAAGAGAAGGAAAAGTTTGAAGTAGAAAGGGCAGATCATGACAGAGAGGAGAGTTGCAAAAATGACCCTTTTTAATTTGACACTTATCAACCGTGTACAAACGTTGGGCGCGCGTTTGGCGTGTTTCCTGTAATGTATCCTCTATTCAGACTAATAAAGAGATTAATAATGTTCAAATCAACAATAAATCACTTTTCAAATCATGTTATCCAATTGATAATACAGAATAAAAAAAGATGGAAGATGTGTCAGAAGAACAACTCTGCGGAACTGTATCTGTATAGATTTTGAAGCTATCTGCCTACACGAGAAATATTGTCCCGAAGATAGCAAACCTCCGATAGAAGAGGTCACCACAAGAAAACGAGTAAATTTTGGAAAATTATTCTTCGAAAATTTTTATTTTCAAAAATTTGAGACAAATACATTCACTTCCAATTCAAGAAGGTAGATCTTTAATTAAAAAAAAATATCCTATTCAAATTATTTCTTCACAATAGAAGTATTTTTTATCTTTACCGATTCAAAAGAAAACTATTGTCGCCAATTTGCACAAAAAATTTCAAGTTCTAGGACCCAGATGGGCCAGGTAAATTTTTTGTCTGCTCAAGAAAGAATCATGATATGCAAAAATGTTTTTAAATTTCAGCAAGAAGTATGGAAACAACAGACACTCCAACAAAACATAATTGTTTTTTTTTCTCCCAACAGAATATGACTAACCTAGGCTTTTGCGAAAGATTTTTTTAATGAAAAATTCTCATCAGCATCGTCTTCTACATTTTGCACACAGTAAACATTCAATTTGTTATTCATATTAACTAAAAAATGAATCACTAAGTAACTACTTATTATTTTTTTGCCATTATCATCACTGTATCAGTCAATGTCTTTAATAATATATTCAATGGACTGCTGTTATGCTGTATACCATCTTCGGAATGCCTGGCTTAACTGTTGTCAAACAAAAGCCTATCGATGAATGGATCATTTTCAGATCTACGTTCAACTCTTTCTGCGTTTTTCACTGATATTGTTCGTACGTGATAAACATTTAAACCACCTGAACAAGTAGGTACACGGAACCTATAACCCACGAATCAATTAACACATTTGACAACAGTTCACGTTTTCATCTATACTAATTTGTTAGTTTCGATGAAATTAATGATTTGGATGGGTTGAAGACAGATACAGTAAGATTCAATTAATATTATAATTGATACTACTTATCTTACTTGTGAAAAAGCGAACATTTTTAAATTCATAGAATTTATTTACCTGTGACACCACAGACTCTTAAAGTGGGTCAAGATTGTGTTCTATTGCATTTGGTTAAGCTCGTAAGAAATTTGCAAATAGTTCTATGAACAGTAGATTTCGCGCCCAAAAAAGTATGTGTATAACTTTCTCTTATTTAATAAATCGAAACCAAAAATTTCCTCTGAAGTAATAAAATTAGTAAAGAAATACTCACCTACTCAATTGTAAATCATATATTTTGTAGATTTTTTTTAAAGTTTCTAATGAGGAATTATACAATTTGTCCAAAGAAATGTCACCATCTCAATGAAAATTCTTTTTATTAACTTTATTTAGGTATGTATGCACCCGAATATTGAAAATGCGAATAAGAGAGTCCAAACAAATACCATGTTTTCATATTTAAAAAAAAACCTTTACTGAACCATTAAAACGGCCACCATCTTAAAACGGAAACGGAATAAACAAACAAATCTACAGACAGGCGGTCAGGTTTAAATGGTCGGTTTAAAACAAGACAACCCCACGGCTACGAGATACATAGTAATATAACAATATTGATATATTATGAAAAAAATTGAACATAGTTGAACTGTGCAGTAATTTATAAATATAAGTAAGTATATATAGGGGAGGTTCATTCTAATAAAAGCTTGAATGCATTTTAAATTGAGTTTAAATAAACTAAACAAAGTATCTACACCATTATTTGAAATCAGTTAAAAGCTAATTTACTCACAACAATTTCGAAATATTGTTTATCCAGCTATCAAAATGCGGAGAATATTAATACCAAATCGAATAAACTGGGAAATTTAATAAACAAGCAAGCCACTTAAATAATGATGTTAATAGTTTATCCTCATAAACATTAACGAATTCGTAGTATTCAGATCTTAACCCTTCACAGACGATTGTAGACAATCTGATACATATTACTTTTAAGAAATTCCACTCGTCTACAAACTAGCCTATATGATTTAGTTCCATAAATGATCACCACGGGATATTTGGCAAATATATTTGAAAAATAAAATGTACATAGAGTTTAACGAGCAACATTTATGTGTATTTCGATCTCAATGCGAAACGTCACTAAGAAACAGCTTTTTGCCCTGTTTACGTCAACTTATAGTTCTTAGCAAAAAAGAGACAGCAATAAATATGTTTTTTGATCAATTCAGACTACCTGAAAGTTGTTACAAATATTTAAAAAATATATATATCTTTTTAGTATAACTGATTTTTTTTTTACATTTCGCTTTTTTTTCTTTCTGGAGATGATTTTAATTATATCTATTCATTTTGTTGTTTTATGTAGCATATTATCTACATCAGAATATAATAGGTTTAATGCGCAATTTTTTTTAAATGTTCCTCACATTGTAAAAATTCGGGCAGTGTGGGGTTAAATTTAGCATATTTACTACTGTGCCGTGGAGGATACCTAATGGCGGAGGTTATTAAACAGTTTTACTGCATTTTCAAGATTGGTTTTGAAATCGCCGCAGGGTCTTCTATAAACGAACACCATAAATCCGATAAATTCTAAGGCTATTGCGGAGTCAGAGTAAATCTGCGAAACATGTGCATAGATATTCACAATGCAGCAGAAGTATTTGCATACGCGGGTACATACATACATGCAGCGAGACAGGCACAATCACAGCAGTGATCCAATTTGCTCTACTTTCACTGCATATCCCTTTGTGTCCGAGTAAAATACGATCGCGATTCCTCTGCGGACGGAATACAGAGCGGCCTAACAAGAAAACTGCAGCACGCAGTCGTGACATCCCAAGGGCCATCGCCAGACGTGCTTTAATAGCTTTTATACACCATTACAATAGCTTAAATGCTTTATTTTATGACTACTCATGATTCAAATAGCCGTCTAAAACTAGGATAAGCATTTGGAACGAATTTCAAATAAAGAAAACTTCCTATAGTGACACCTGTGGCAGTCAACTGCCTTTATTTGGACCCAAATTTCGTGGGTTGGTAAGTTTAAGCTTAAGTCCGAACTGGATTAATAAAGATGCTACGAGATACATCTTAAAGATTTTTTTAGATTAAAATTTTTTGTGACTGCTCGTTCTAAAGTGAAATAAGTCGTATATCTAAATTTTACTAGAATAGTTTTTTTTTTTTTTTACCTTTTTCTTTACAAAATATAACATATTAAAGCATATTTTATACACTCTCCTACAAAAGCTGACGCTTGTGGTTAGGAGAGGACAACCGATAAATAACTTAGAATTTAACATAATTAGAGATTTAGACTTAATATTTTTTAAGATACTCGTAATTAAAATAAGATATTTATATGGGATGTACATAAAACATTAAGAATAACAAAACAGTCAAGAATATATCATTAGAGGAAGTTAAAATTATATGGTGGTACTATAAAAATATGATTTAATTTTTTTTTATATTCTTCGAATTTTTTGATTGTTCGCAGATCAGGCGGTAATTGGTTAAATAATTTTATTTCATTATATACAAAGTAATTCTGTGCTGTTGTTGTTCGTACGGGTGGTACAGTTAGTCCACCAACGGAAGTATTCCTTATGCTAATTTCTGTTTACATTACATTTTTATATCCAGTATAAGTCTTTGAACAACTTATTTCTATTTAAGGACACTTTATTTATATGTCTGTATTTTATACTATTTAGGCATAACAAACGAAAAGCAGCAAGGCTTTTAGCTTCTTTAACATATGTCGATAATTCATTAAAAATCTAAAATCCCTTAAAAAATAGATAATTTTGGGCTTCCGAGAATTATGTTCGTGGAAGTCTAAAAACTTTACAGTCTCTCGTGGGGGTTCTTTAACGTGTATTTCGGGAGCATCTTATTTTTTAAAATTTAAATATAAATATTCGGGTAGTGTAAATTATTCTCTGTCTCAATATGTTTTCTGGTGTAAGAAAATCATTCAGAATCGAAGTGTTGCAACTGTATTTAGTGCAATACTTATATTTGGGAACCTCCCTTTCTTTAACTGACTCTTCACATTTTACTAATAATTTTTAAAAAGATAAATATTTTGTTCTTTCCTCAACACCAGCTCAAAACTTATTTCTTAAAAAAACAAAGGCTTCTTCAGGTAATGTAGCCAAAGATCCTTGCATTAAGCATTCGCAACTATTACACATTCAACTTCATCATTTTAATATTCATATTCAATGTTCGAATGTGTTATTTACAGACTTGGTGGTACTGTTGGATGTCAATAATAGAACGCGTGTTCAAATATAATGTTTATTAACAATTTAGTACGGATTGACTACTTCTATCTTCTGAGCTGTCGGTTGGGAAAAGAGAGCGAGCAGATGCATCCGTCATCTTTTATACCTCTATCTGTCATCTCGCTCTTACACATTCAAAAAGCAGGCGTACCACCTAAAACCTTTCTTACAGAATGAAATTACTTTATTTATATTTTTACTCTGTCCTAGCAATATTGAAATAAATCTTACTAAATCCTATCACTTAAGACCCCCTAGCATGTTTCACCTCAAATCATCTTAAAAAAATAATAGCTAGGTATTCATTTAGCCCTCTCACGCAAATATGTCGACAATATAATAATATAGAGTGTGCTGAAGTAGACATTTTTGTCGATAAATTATACATATTCAAAAAAAATTGCTAAAAAATATATAACAAAATTTTTTTAAGCTAATTATATGTATTAATTATGCAGTCTCTTGTGTATCTTGCTTCTTTTCGTAATATTTTTCATTTTATTTAGTTTTTTATATATAATTTTGTAATATTGTACCTATCATTTGTATTTTTTTTGTTATTTCATATAAATATTTGTATATAACGGGATTATTCTTACGTAAGTGGTGGTCTGAAGATGTCCATGATAGGGTGAAACATGTACGGTAAGAGTTAAAGCGAGATAAAGTTATGGCATCATTATACGGATAACATATGTTGGAATGTGCAGATCGAGTGGATGAATTAAACGCAAGGAAGTTGAGTAATAACGTAAATAAATTCATTAAATCTAATGGTTTGTTGTAAGTGCTAAACTTGTAGATAAGAAATAGGGTTTTACCATCAAATTATAGTATCTAAAGAAAAAATTCTTTTAATTAAGTAATCAACTTAAATGGTTTAGTATTTTTTACATCATAAAGTCACAGTGTGGAAAAGCAATGTTTTTGAAATAAACAATCTTAGACCAATATGAGATTATTATTATCTAATAAGATCTTACCTGTTTTGTGTTGAATAGTTAGTTATAACTAATAAGGTGATGCAGTCATTATAAGTGGACACCTTACATCAACGTATGTGGTATGATAATGTTACTCACCTGCAAGGAAAGAAAATACAAAATTAATAAAAAATTCAATAGTTGTGTTTTCATAATGAGGGATGGTCCGATGTTCTGTAGGGAACCCGCTTGCACGTCACGGTGTAAACTGTGCACCTTAAGGATTAAGTTTCTTTAATACTTTGTCCGTGTGAAAGCATAATGAAACAATAATTGTGGCAATCTCCAAAGAGTATCTTGAAAAGATTAAGACTAAGTTAACCATTAGAAAAAACTACCCTGAAAAAAATGCATCACAAACCTACCCGTATTTAAATAATAATATGATTGTTAAATTTGTTTGTTTAGATCTAATCAAGTTAAAAATCAAAGTTTTTACCGTTACAGAGTTCATTAATCCCAACAAATCGAAAATACTACACTTGCGATGAATTACGAATCATCGATAGTTATTACTAATTATTAATTTATTTTATTTTAAAACGCTCAATCAATTGAAGAATCCGTGCTGATGCTTTAAGTATGAAGTACGTTCGACAGACGTATTAAATAAATTTCTAAATTACATTAAATTTGAATGGTCATCTCTCTAGGCCGAAGTCATAAAAAGACGAGTATTTAAATAACTTTCCTGACTGCAAGAAACACGAGACAATCGTATGGTCACTATTTATATTTATGTATTATTTTATCCTTTTCTCACTTCTTTTAGTTTTTTAATAATGACAGAAATATAATCATTTTGTTTATTCTGATTGCCGTTCAGGTGCTCTAACAAATGCGCTACGTCGGCTTATTCAAAATCCGTCAAATTATTCAATATGTACTGGTATTTTTCAATCAATAATTATTGCTTATCATATTTTGTTCACTAAAAAACAACCAAATTACAAACCTACTAGATGGCATCGAGACATAAAATAATTGTTATTTACTGGTGAGATATTTTGATGTAAAATATTAGTGGAGCGCCTGACCGGCAATCAGAAGGCTGGTTTAATTCCCGTCGGCGGCATTTATTTTTTCTCGGAAGATTTTTTAAATGTATGTTGTTATTTCGGTTAAAAAATAATATTAAAATTAATGTTTAAAAAACGTAAGAACCTTAAGATTTTAAATAAAATAGAAACAATGATATATTTTTAAATATCAAATAAGATTGGAATAATTCAAAAGTATATACATTATAAGACTTCCATTTCGAAAGAAGTCCAAATCACAGAACTCATTACTGTATACAGGAGTTAAGATTTTCCAAGAAATACAGACCAATATAAAAGAAGAGGAAAATGTAATTAAATTTGAAAAAAAAGTGACGAAAAATAAATTTTTAATATACCAGTTTGTAACTTTATTTCAAAATATGATGTAATTTTTATATTAGCACACGTTATATGTAATCACTGTACAAATGAACTATTTAATGTTTTATAAATAAACATTTTATATTATTTAAGACAAACATAAATAAACTGCAAGTTACAATTCTTTGATGGGCGGACATAAGAGTATAACTGCAAAAGTGTAACTTTTCAAGAGAGCAAAAAAACATTATTATGAACCCAATTATCTCAAGTATTTTAAGTTAGTTTAATAGGCACAAAGTTGTTTATTTATGTTTTGAGTACTGGTGTAACTATACTGTTAATACCATTGATGCCGGCATACACAAGACACATTTTCTCATATAAATCGTTAAATGGTCAAAAATGCAGTTATACTGTTATGTCCGCCCATCAAAAAATTGTGAAAAGAAAGTGTCAATTTTTTTTCATTTATTGGTACTCGAGATAAAACATTGTGCTAATTACAGTCTATCGTGTGTTAATCTGTCATTATAACTTTCAGCTTAATATTAATGAAAGGTGATAACATTTTAATGCGTTTCAGTTAAATAGCATTTTGTAAATAAAATAAATAACAAAATTTTAATGGTACCTTTCCCAAGCCCTGCAACACGTTTCGCTACAACTACATAGTAAAGTCAACAAGTACTACCTACGTACGACGCTAGACCCCGTTCCTCGATACTCGCTTACGATAACCAAGGACGCTTTGCATAACGGTACAGCGTACAAACAACTACCAACGACACAGCAAACTACCACACTACCAACTACAATCTACCAACTGTGTAGACAGTGGATACCTACCACTCCACAACGGGATGGCCCGTTGTAGTGAGCGTGTATTCAAATACGCCGTGACTGCTACACACTTATATACTGGTAATACTACACAGTTGATGAGTGGGAGATATCAATGCGGTATTTGTTTCTGTTGATTTGTAGTGTTTGAAGAAGATGTTGAGATATTCGTTTAAATTATTTGTTTGTTAATATTTATCACACCTGCTAAACGAGATACTAATTCATTATCAGCAGCTTAAATTATTTGTACTAAAAGCAGACAATTTTTAAGTAAGACGTGAAATTCACCAAATTATTTTTGTCAAGAATTTTTAGATGACTGTAATTAATGAAAGCTCGCTAAGTCACAATTGCAGAGCTTTAAAAAATTTGTACTAGCTATGGCCTAGCTGATATAGTCAAGCAGTAGTACTACGCCACGCGTTGCTGTAGATCAGCATGTCTGTGCAGATAGAGAAACAATAGCGCGTTTGGTTTTACGTCCAACAGATGGCGCTGTTGTTAACGAACATGAAAACGAAAAAATATTAAAATTGTCTTTGTATATTGAGATAGATAGATCGTACTTAAAATGAAGTAGACTAATTTATACAACAAGGAGCAAGCGTAATGTCATAAAATACAACAACAAAAAATGTTAATGTATATACCTCAAAACAGGTTACAACTAATGAAGAACAAAAACTTATGTTAAATAGTTTGAAACTGTTAAAAATATTTCGATAAACGCCGATAGGCACTGAAACTGAAAAACTGAAAGCACAAAAAAATTTACAAGGTGTTTTAGGCAACAAATGTGTATTGTGCTATATACGAGTATATATGTCAGTTTTAGTTCAGATCTGAAAGGGGCAAAATAAAGGTATACATTTTAAATTCATTGCAAAGAAAACTCATAAGGTTAATGCATTAAAAAAATAAATTAAAAACAGTCTACTGAAAGACAATGGGAACAATGTAAAAATTTTAAATATAAAAGAGAAAATCTCCATTGTATTGTAAAGCTGAAAAAATCAAGCAATAGAATCGACTCTAATTATTTTCACTTATTTGATTCATTTTGAAAAAGAATGGTTCAGAAATCTCATCAAGTAACTTTTAAATATCGTACATAAATATAGCAGAAAAAAAATATGCCTTAAAAAAATAGTGATAATGTTGGTAGTTCTTAGTCGAGGTATGATACAGTTAAATCTGACCGAAGGAAATAAGGTCAGTTTAGCTCAGTGGTAGAGCAGCTCTCTGGTAAGGCTAAGGTTCTGGGTTCAATTCCTAGATGCGACGATATCTTTTTTAGGATTTCTGTTTTAAATTTTAGTTTGAGGGTGGCTAATATTGTCTTCAATGATTTAAAATAAGATTTTACAAGTTCTTGACATCTGTAAATATGTAGACAAAGTAATATACGTATGTTTTAAGATATTTTCTGACTTTTATAAGATAATTCACAAAAATGGAGCAATATAAAAACCAAGAATTATTCTTGACGTGAAACATGAATGTTGTAAAACAATGGTGGAATATGTACAAAAAAAATTATTTAAATTAAATTAATTTACCATTAAACCATCACGATCATGTTCAATTTAATCGTATGATGGCCTCCGTAGCACACCGGAAAGGGCCTTGACTCTGGGCACACAGGTCGAGGGTTCCCGGTAAAGAGCATATGAGATTTCTCACGCATACAATAATTATAATAAATTAAAATACTGAAACATCTTCTCAGCGTCACTCTAGTCAGACGCGATCATTAAAAAAAAACTTTGCTTAAAATTGTTTTATTTTTGTTAGGTTACAACAACTAACTTATTCAGGCCTCTGGCATATTGACCGTTATATTTCTTAAAGATACTGTCAGAAAGTCAGAGAAATGTGTATTTCCGCTTCTCAATAAAATTTCCAACTTTTTTTGAAAGGTGATTTTAAAATATTAAAATATTGAAATCAAACATAATTTTTTTTTTAAATAGTTCATCTGACATTTTGTCGTCTAAATACTGAACTTAAATTACTGATAATAAAAAAAAAATACAAATTTTACAAATGAATTACAAACATTACTGTCTTTTCATTTTTCTATCGTTGCATACAAAAATAATTAATAAAAATTTCACAAAGTTTCATCAATTTCTCTCAAATAGCGGTCGAAACCTTTAATTTCATAGAGACGTACATTTGAATTATTTTGTGGTTATCTTTCGTATTTGGATATACTGTTTGTTAAATAAAAAACGAACAAATTAGCCTGAAAAGTTAATAAAAATAAAATTAAAAAATACAGAAAATTTTGTAATCAATATTCATTAATTTACGTCTATCATATAAGTTAGTATGTGTACCAGAAACAATGATTTTTATCTAAGATTAATAAATAAATAAATACGGATTGATTGATCTGCCAAGTCGGTTTAACAATGAGTAATGCAAAACACGTGTACTTTTTTAGTCTTATAAATTAAAGTTATGATATCAAAGCGGCGAGGTGACCATGATATGTCGGCAATGCGACGTTTCATGAACACTGTTCTCGTTTTCGGGGGCAATACTTCATCGTGGCTTTATCATAAATATACTTAGGTTTACAGAGAGTTCCCAAACTGTGAGGCCGTGACCCATATATTATCGAAAGGTTTGTTAAACTTAACCTTAAGTGCTTGGAGGAATTCTTTGAAAAACTATCAGCTGTACGTTTTCAGTTTGAAAGGGTTAGAAATATTCCTAATTATTCAAACTCGATGATCTTTTAATTTTCAAAATTGGAACAATTCATTGGAACTACTCATTACATCAGACAGGCGATAAAGCAAGTACCTTTTATAAACTGTAAACTTTGTTTTGTTCAAAGTCTTTTAACAGACGCGTAGATGAATTAGTAGAGTGAGGATATGTTACTAGACAAAGCGCGTGGTTTCACTAAACTAGGTCGAATGGACCCACTTTAGCGGCCCGTTCATGTAGGTACTTACGTATTTATTAAATGGCTATCCTTTTCATAAGCTGTGCTACATTTTTTCGATTACCACGAATAAAGCGTGTCTTGTAGTTTTATAACGTCATTGTAATTTTTTAAGTTTACTAATATCTGATAGGTAGGTTAATTTTAACAATTTTAATATCCCGTTATTTATCTCGAGTCTATGCTAGTCAAATAATTTAAAAATATGACACCCTCTGCAATATATATATAATTACCAATCACGAACTTTTTACCGAGAATTTTGAAATTGTGGTTAGGGATTTTTTTAAATGAAGAATTTAAATTTTGAACAGTGGGAAAAAATAGAATTAGCTAAAAGCAGCTAACTTTTCATAGTCAAATTGCTATTTTAAAGCTTCATAGCAATAAAAATAAAGTTATGAACTGAAAATAGCTGTGTTGATTTAAACGTTCCAGACAGAAGCGGCGTCGTGAAATTTCATGACACTAGTGATCACTGTTCGAGATATTTAGGTAATTTTTTGTTTTATAGTACTTGTTTATTTAAATTTGAACATTTCCAATGATATTATATATGTCGAGAATTCAACTAGGGGCAACGGTCCTACAGTCAAAACTCTCAATATAAATCTAATAGTTGTGCATATTAAATATTTTAAATAAAAAAAATAAAAATTTCATCATTATTTAATGCCGTGTATATTTGAGGATACTCTGAATGATATAAAAGCATTGTAATGCGACTTTTTATATCTTTGCTTTAAATAAAATACAAAATTATATTTGTCTTAAATACTCGGTAGAACCTTGAAGGGTCGATAACATTATAACCTTGTTAAAGGCAGTGTATAATTTGAACAGTGTTTCCAAGTATTTAGTCTGATACGAGATAATGAATTGAACGTTGTCTGAGTCTTAGATCCGGTGTCAATGATTGCCATTATTGTGCCAATAATTGAATAATTATTTCTTTAGAAGTAAGAACAAATACGTCATTATTTATCAATATATTTTAGCTAGTGGAACTATGTTTTCCTCAATTCACGTAGGTAAAGTGGAAGATACTCTCCTGGTGTAAGACCACCATTCCGAAACGTTGGTTGTAATGGCTTTAGCCGTGTTTGGTGACCAGATCTTAATAGCCAGGTAGCTACAATCTTCAGCCACACAACATACCCCAATTGGGGATGCCACAGTCTTACTGGCTCCATGCCGTTGGGAGCAGTTGGGACTCCTGTGCGGTATTCCCATAAAAAGGTATGTGGTGAAGTGGGGAAGGCAGGGAGATTGGAAAGAGGAAGGTTGCGATGTAACTGCATATTAAGATTTGTTCACCAAACACGGGTTTTTATGATACACGCCAAAAGAGCGCCCCTGTCTTCACTGTTGTAAAGACAAGGGAACTTTATCGCGACCATCTTGGAGAGCGTTGTGAGGCGGGTTAAGGTAGGGGCTGTATGGTGGGATTCATAAAATAGTGTTTTTACGAGGCCCAGATTATGTGAAGTAGTAAAATCGGATGACGAGAATTACACACGCGAACCAACTTACACAAAAACGAGTCAAAGAAACGACCTGTTTTTATGAAGCCAATATCAACCATAAACAAATAATGCTAACTCCTTCGAGCAGATTATATTGAAATATCTGTAGAACAGACTCAACATTCAAATTTAGAATGGTGATCTTTCACCAGTACGATACTGAGAGATATCCTCCTCTCTGGAATGTTTATATTAGATCTATTAATGTATTGAAATCGCAAGTTTCCCTGTTTTATTTGATGTTAGCCTTATTTAAACCATGCACAATGAATAGTTGAACTTATTTTATTTTATCTGAAGCAGTTTCCTCTATTGATTATAGACTTGTGACTCATTTTTTTAAGAACCAAGTTTCGCATCCGTGAACCAATTTATTATTATTTATTACAACAGTATAAATCGTGTAAATTGTAAATTCTTTGGTCCTACCCACAGACGTAGTAGTAGACGAATAATGAATTAAACCAAACAGGATTTAAAGTAGGACATTCTTCAAAGTCCGGAGTCATTAAGTTTAATTAAATCCATCACGATACTGGCCAGTACTAATGCTTAGGTTGAACAATTAATAAAGGTCTATCTATCATAGAAGAATGGAGTGGTTAATTTAATATTTTCTAAGTTACGTAAAACCGTAGAAAAAATAGTAACCAAGGAGGATTTTTTTATATTATACTGCCCATTAAGAGTACAATCATCTCCTTCTGACACTCTTAACATCTGGGATGATAAGTATACAAAAAAAGTCATGCTCTTACACCCATAAAATATTCTAAAAGTAATATGGTGAAAAGAAATTTGTTTATTTAATTTTTTTTTAAATATTAACACATTTTTACGGGTAATAATGGACTATTGCTGAAAACTATGGCGCCTCTTTTTCAACTTCACCAAAAATTATCCAATCTACAAAATTGAAAATAAAATCCTGCAAAATAATGCAGTAGTTATAGCCTCACGAGGAGAATTTTGTATTTTTTTAAATAAATAAATTATTTAAGTATTTTAAACGTTAGTTACCATGCAACTAAAAAATTATAAAAACCTCTCGTCAAAATAATTACTACAATCTTTTACAAGATTCTTTTTTTTTATTTTTACAGATTGCATATTTTGTGGTGAAATTGTGATGTCAACAATGGTTTTTTATCAGCAGTCCATTTATACCGTAAAAATAAAGTTAATATTAAAAGTTTTTTTTAGTTAAGGATTAACGCTCGCAATACGGTATCACTTCTAAATACATTTTTTTTATTTTTTTATTTATTTAATATTGGAAAAAAATCTTTTTTTACATAGATAAGTATACAGGATATAAACAAGATATAAAACAATAGAAATTAAAGTAGCCTTTCCTCACCATAAAGAGACAATGCTCTTGTGTTTGGTGAGGGAATTCTAGTTCAATTATATATATGTTAGTATTAAGGTAAATAAATTATTAAGAAACAACACAAGATTTAAACTATATTACTTCTAGATGTAAGTAGTGAACGTATTTTGGACCTCTAATAGGTTAAGGTATTCTTTTTAATTTAAGGTGAAATTCCTGAATATTTTCGATATTTTTTAAATTTAATGGAAGGTTATTAAAATAAATTATGCCTAGATAAAGATAGGTATTTTGAATGTGCTTAGTGTTAAATTTTTGGATTTTAATAGTTTTCTGGTATCTTGCTGATGTATTGAATTGCAAGTTATGAGTATTTGACTGTATTTCTTTGTAAATTTGAAGTATTGAATATTTTTGATAACACCCACTTCACCTCAATCTTTCCATCTGCCTTGTTGATGAACACTATAACGCTGTAAAGAAAGGTAAAGCGCAACATGGCATAGTAACCCAAAACTTAATCATACTAATAGAAGAGCTGTATAGATGTATATGAATAGAGAAGTCTTTTCCAGTTGTGTTGTTTGACGTCTTCGTTGTCCATCTCTAATAGCGCGAAGTTTTTTTTTAAATTTAAATATAAGAATTCTTGAAATTTCTGTTATTAAATTGCGGTCGGAATTATTATAATATTTCTACTGTTAAAAAAATTACAAGAAAGTAAATTGAAAAAAAATATAACAATACATAAGCACTTTTCTGGAAAGCAGCCAATAAATAATTTTTCATTACGTCGACTAAGTGAAAAGGTTATATTCCAATACTTTAATGACGATGAACCATCAACAATGTATTACGGACAATGGGTTGAACAATCCCCGTTTGATGGCCACGTTCTCGGTAGGGATGGGCATATTCGACTCTAATCGAGATACAAGTTTTCGAAACATCTAATCGAAAGGTATTTCGAATTTATCTCATTCATACATGTTACACTTATTATTGATCGCCCTCTTGTTTAGAAATCAAAAAATTATTGACTACTCTTATAAAGCGAGAATTAAAGGTAGATAATAGAGAAAATATATTACATAACTCAAATAACGTGATGTGATATTTATGTTAATGATTGTGATGAAGCTGGTTGATTAGTTAAAATGAGAAAGATAATATTTTTTACTTAAACGACTAGGTATGTTTTAAAGACATTATTTTACTTTGAAAAACGCATGAAGCAAAAAATGATAACATTTTGTGAATCAGAATTTAATAATTATCCCAAGTCTGAATAGATTTTTGTAATTGTTTGTACTAACTGTATTATTATAATTGGATTGTTCTCACCTAAGTGATCAATCATCTGTAAAAACCCAATATATAAATAAAAAGAATCCTAGATAAAAATAATATAAATGAAAAAAAAACAATATGTCAGTAGACAGATTCCATTTGTTCAGTTTCCAATAATACAATCAATATAATTTCTAGAACAACATAAACAAAATCGTAATCCTATCTGATTAATCAAAATTCGACCATCATTTCAATAACAAAATTGTAGCTACTAAAATAATCGATCATCTCGATTATACATTTATGTACATCACTACTTCTCGACTATATTCCAGGCGGAACATAATTTAGAAAACATGATATTATAGGTTATAATTATTATTTGCCAGATCGTGATGTCTCAAAACAGAATTAATGACACTAACATTAACTTATATACTTAATATTAAGTATTAACATTAGTTTTATTTTAAGTACAGTTAAGCAATTTTACTAGATATAATAACTTCGAGACTTATCTTGAAGGTAATTGTAAACTTTGGCAGATATTTTTTCATGCATTTCTAAAATAAAATTTCGTTTACCTATTCTTATTATGTGGTATAATCTAATTTTTGTGCATAAAACTCAATAAATGATCAGTTTATGAATTAACTATACTAACGCTGAACAGACGCGTAAGAATCTAATAAGACAGAAAATTATGATATGATTATGTTTCAGGAAAATGATAATGGTTATTACACTTTCTAAAATTATTTTTATTTGTATTAATTAATATGAACTGGGCTTGTCAATTTGATCGTTCTAGACTAAGTCCTTAGAAACGTTGTAGAAAAGAAACTTTTCCAAAAACTAGAAACGTCATAGGGAAACGTTCCTAGTTTGACAGTCAAAGTTATGTCATATCTGTAAAAAAATATTGAATTGAAAGAATAAACAAATAAAATGGCTGGTTTTTTTAATTTATATTTAAAACTAGATTTTTAAATATTGATTACAAAGTTAGTATGTAATTTGAGAAATTCTAAACGTACTGAAAAAAATATAATTATCGAGATGTACCATGGGATGAGATGCAAATATATTTGAATCATCCAAATTTCTCGTTCTAACAAAACAACGTTTTCTGATATTCGATATGTGGGAATCCATTGTTGTGTTGTGTTAATTACAGCTGCATAAAATGTTATTTTTTCATTTAAAATTTAATACGTGGGGTGATCGGATTTCACGATAAGTCTTATAAGCTCTGACCTGAAATATTTTTTATATCTGTTTTTTAAGTGTTAGTTAAAATTATATTTAAATAATGGCATATATCAGCACCTTTTGTTTGGTATCGAGTGACTCGTGAATCTGGTCATTGTCTAGTTGGATTACACAGAGTTTATTAATAATATGCAAAGTAAGGCCTGTATTATGTTTATTATAAAAAAGAAAGAAACAAAATTATATAGGTGCTTTATTCTTAGCTAGATTATAAGTTGTTACCACAACACTAAGTGGTGTCGTAGATTTAATTAAAAAAACAAAGCAAAGGGTATTTGGCCTACTAACGTAAACAACGTTAGATACGACGTAGATAATAGGATCAAATGAGATTGGCCATGAACCACTATAAGTGGTCCTGAACCATGTTATGGTCTTGCATATTATCTGCCAGTACAGAATATAAATAAAGAAGTATTTAATGTAAATTGTAACGCAGCGCCACGTGTTCATTGGTCAAATTCTCGATGGCTATCTCCGTCAGCGACAACGGTGACCGGATAAATCATCAAAATGATAAGTCATCACATCTTTAAAAATTTATATAAAGCCATGGAAAGTGATGAATCAAAAACTTTATTTACTTGGTTAAGTAGGTTAGGTTAGGTTATAAAAAATTTTTCATCGTTTTTAATGTCACTGTGAGTGTTTAATAGTCACTGTGTTGAGTCACAGTCACCGACAACATAGACTATTCTATCTCCCAGCCTGCAGAACTAACTTGCCAATGGTCATGCCTGTGGGGAGAGCAATCTTGCTGTTGAACAGAATTAATTCGGATATCGACATTTTTAACATCAATGAAGCTGCCTTTAAAAGGCATGCTCTTTTATTACTGGTATAGTTGCTATGCACACTGTTTTAAGAATTATTATTACCAAATGTATTTTAAAGACGCATTAAAATAAAAATAAAATTGTAATGTTTTTAACATGAATAAACTGAATTGAATTCAATGCATTGTACATATAGTTTTGTATTAGTGATCGACGAACCGGTGGATGGAATCTGTTAGCCATACGTTGATAATAGTTTGTTTGATATGTGGTCAGTAATAGAATAGATCATTGTTGAGATGTATTGTATGTTTGTATAGCACCCCTGGGGTGATTTTACGCAAAGGCGGCGCTATACAAATCATCCAAATATTATTATTAATATCAATCCGCGCGTACAAAATTGTCACCGACATTGTTCAATGCTGCAAATCGTATCTACGCCAATGATTCATACTAAACTACAATTACAAACTACCAGAGATGTGCAAAATGGGTACCCAAAACCATTTGAAATGCAAAATGGAAATGGGTCAAAACTTTTCCATTTGAAAATGCAAAATGCAAAATGGTTTTTAGAAAAGCATTTCAAATGCAAAATGCAAAATACCTATTTTCAAAATGCATTGAAAATGCAAAATGGTTTCTCAGGTCAAACAATTAAAATAATTATAGAATTTTTCAACAATTTTGTTATTTAATAATGGACATCAATGTAGAACAAACATTATACATGATGGTAAATCCAAAAACACCACTACAGATTATGAAACCACAAAAAATTTGGGCGGGACTTATGTTGCCAACGTAAAAACATAGAAACTGCTATCTAACATTTAATATTGCAGCGTCATGGCCCCATCTTCAGTATTTGAATCAGTATTTTTTGTAATGGTATCACTCAATTGCCAGGGCTCCTACCAGGGAGCAACTTGACAAATGGAAATTATCTCTCATGGCGAGGTTGAGGACCGACTGATATTTGGGGCTTATGAAAAAAAGATGAGTGGAGATAGCAGGAAAAAAGTTGCAAAAAAGCATTTAACATGGAAAATGCATTGAGAAAAGCATTTAAAATGCAAAATGGTTTTTAGAAAAGCATTTAAAATGCAAAATGGAAAATACCCATTTCGCATTTTGCATTTCCATTTGAAATGGATTTATTTGAAATAAAGCACATCTCTTCAAACTACATACTAAACGCATCACTTACATTGATTCCGCCGCATTGATTGTTTTCGTCATAGCTCGTGGTCAATCGGCACGCCTCAATGCCATACCACCCTTGTTTCTATTGTATCACACTACTACGATATAACGCTACTCAAGTCTAGCTATGCTGGCTTCGTAGAATGGCTAACGTTCACATTGTGAAATTGAAACATCATCAAATTGATGAAAATAAAAAATAACGGTACATGCTTTTTACTTTCATTGTTCCTTATCTTTACTCTGGAAGTCCGTGATTTAAATGTACGTTTTTCTACCATTTTGAACGACGTTATCCTAACCTTAGTATCCTGGTTTCCTAGCATGGCTAACGGTCACATTGTGGATTTGAAACATCATAATATTAAGGAAAATAAGAAATAACAGTACATCATTTGTACTTCAATTGTTCCTTCTCTTTACTCTGGAAGTCCGTGATTTAAATGAACGTTTAGTCTACCATTTTGACTGACGTTATATTAACCTTACTTTTATATGACGATTACCACTTGTCCAAGACACACGGAGATAGATGAGTATTGCCGATGTATTGATATACTGATAAATGCGAGATAGAAATTCATTTCCTGTCAAAATATGAGTATATTCAGAATATATCGGAACACGTGTTCATGCAGGTGACCTTTTCCTGTTCAATATTAGGACGAAACGTATTTTTAAGAATACGTCTTCAGCCATCCTTACAACACATTCGAGTTTTCCGATAATTTGTTTTGAAATATGTCTATAAATTCTTTTTTAAATTTTAAATTAGTAAGTTTTATCCATGCAAGATTACGTTGTTTTCTAAGAAAAATTAAATATTTTAATGTCCACGGAATTGTATTAAAATCGCTAGAAGAAAATATACAAATAGGTTAAATCTGTAGTTTTTCACAAATAAAATAGCGGTATTCATGACTTCATTTGATTACAAGTAGAATTTACCCAAAAGAGATTCAATTCAAAAAGAAATTTCGTAATTTAAATTTAATAAACATAAAAAAATATGTACAATGTTTGAAGACTATAATTACATCCAAAACAAATTTATGATCGCTTGAACATTGAAATTCGGTGCATTTGAATTTATGCTCTGAAAACCCCGAGGATTTTTTTTAAATTTTAAAACTTACGATAAGTTATTGAAATATCATGCAGCTTCATGCTTTAAGCTACATTAATATTATGACTAATTTGAACATATTGTTATTCATTATAATTTAAATAAAAATTGCACATGATTATTAAAACGGTCACATGAGTCATCATGTTACAGTCATAAAATTTTTGGCTTGTTTCTAAAATGACCAATGTCAGTTGTTCAAATTTAAAGAAATCGCATAACTTACATCAACTCTTTTAGAACCAAGATATACTTCAATCGGTTACTCTCTTCAGTAACTCTTTCGCATTATCCAAATGATAAAGCTTTATCAACGACTAAATTTAATTTATATTAGGATTAACTTATTGTATCTTACGTAATTCTTAATCACTGAAGAAGATAATATCAACATTCAACAACAAATCTCAATGAAAATACATGAAAGAAAGATATAACTACACTGAACATAAAAATGTTCGAGTTCTCGGTTAGATTCAAGATCTCCATTGCGGTCGTATTTTTTTCCGAGTTTCTTTTATATTTATCAGTTATAGTTTATTTATCACAAAATAAATACAAAGGAACTTGTTACAGAAGAAGTTCACCAGAATATTTTATTTAATTGATACATGATTTAGAGAGTACATGTGGTTTTTTGTGATATTTCACCCTCCATGCTAGGGTGTTATGGCGGGTGAATTTTACAGCGGACATAGAATCTATACATTACTATAATATAAAAAAGAAAAATTAAATAAATTATCTATAGCTTGTTTCGGTTGCAAGAAGAGGATGGAGAAGTTGGAGAATTATAATAAGATGAAAAATTTGAGAAATTATTAGTAAATAGATCACACTAATTAATTATGTACATACTATACCGCTAAGTTGGGGAATAAGGATATATTATGTTTTGTCTTAAAGGTGATTAAATTGATTGAGTGTAGAATGAATGGGTTTTTTAAAGGAATGGGGTTGACTCACGGTTTTTAGGTTTTCAGGGATAAGGTTAAAGATTTTAAGAGCTAGGAAGAAAAATTGTCTTTGAGCTGACGTGGTATGTAGTGAAGGTACTTTGTAGTGACCGTTGGTTATTGTTCTGGTGTTGTAGTTGTGTTGTAAAAGAGTTTTGTTTTTATAGCTCCATTATCTGGGCCCTTTCTGAACAAAACCACATCCTAGAATAGAAAAAGCACAAAAGAGGTTTATTCCTTACCTATAGATGAGAGAATATACGTACTATCTATTATTGTATCCATCCTTGTTCTAAACAGGGATGCTCGATTTCAACACGCCAAAAAATATTTTTTGGCAAAACAAAATTTAAACTATAACTCTGGAACTGTATTTAATCCATTTACTTTGAAAGAGATTATCTTATATGTGCCGAACAAGTATACTCGTGGGAGATTCTATGCACTTTCTTATATTTCGAAAGCGAGGATTTTGCCTATCAGAACTCGCCAATCAACAGACGATTCTGCATTGACCATCGACATTTTTAACTGTCACTTACAGACAATTCAGCAATCATCTTTTGACATACCACAAAATAATAAAACCTCCCCATGACCTACGAATTTGCTATTTTATCCATAATAACCGTTTTATGGAGAACATAAATAAAATAATGTTTACTATTCCCCCATGTGAAATCCCTTGAAAAGACGTTAATAAATAAATAGATATTTCCATTAATAGTTGTATTGTATTATTTTCTTTAATGATCAAACTAAATTTAACATTATATTGTTCTATCAAAATGATTTAGGCTAAAAAAAATCGTTTTCGAAGTAAATTGAACGCTGCAATAACGGTTAAATTTCGCCAGCAAAATTTTTAAAATATTATCATTCTTCCATCACGCGCCGCACAGTGGGAAATAAATGTTAGAAAATGGCTTGTCCCAAAAAGCGCCAAGCATCATCAAGCGAGACAAAAAATGAATCACTATTGTAGCGGCGTAATGTAGGTACTTTCTTTAGCCCAGTTTCCAACCGAAGCGATGGACTTTTTGTATTTTTTCCCACGGAAAAATGAGAATATTTTTGGCACGTAATTACACGTAAAACAATACTGATTACTCTAGCACCGCTGCACGTTATCTAAACTAGTTTTGTAGCATTTTTATTTTTATTTCTGAGAGTTTATAGTACGGAGATGATTGAGTGAACATAATAACATACATTTTATAAAATGATTTAGCCATAATTTGTTCGCGATTGAAGTTCGATTGTGGCACTGTGCGAAATTTGTTGTTTTTTCAACGATCATAACTATGGGTGTTGTGGCAACTTTTGTATGCAAATACAAACTTTTATAGTAAAATTATATGATATGAAATTTATAAAGCTAAGAGACCAACAATTGCAAAATCGTATCTAAAAAAATTGATTTTATTTTTAATACGTTCGTAAAAATGAGTTTTCTTTTAAATGTGAATACCGTACAAGAGTCCCAACTGCTCCCAACCATCTGAAACCAGTGAGACTGGGGCATCCACAATTGCGGTATGGTGTGAGGATGAAGATAGTGGGGACGGAAAGGAGGTTGGCAAGTACCTGGCTATTCAGATATGGTCACCAAACATAGCAAAAGCCATTTAGCTATGCTTTAAGCAATACTGAGAGGATCTTCCACTCTGGAACGTGCCGCAAATATACTGTACATTATTTGAAATGAATAAATTGTGAAATAATACAAATTAATCGAATAAAATTTACGTGCGCACGTCGGGATCTGAACACGTGTACTGTATAGTTGTGCTACTGCAGGGTAAGAGGGGACTGCGAGCAGGTATCCAAAATAAGTTCGAACTGGTTTGACCGTAGGGTGAAGAACACAGACTTGCCATGCAGTGTATCTACCCAAAAACCAACTTTGCTTTTGATTATTGCAATTTAAAAATGGAATATATCACCGCCATATTTTTTTCTCAGACTTGGTGAGAACAAAAAATCCAATTAAAAATACCATATATTCACAATATCTCTACTCATTTCTACATCAACACCAACGTTTTTTTTAACAATATGGAATACAAAATAGTACAAAAATATATGAAAAACTAGTATTATTGGTTTTATTAAATTGCAAATTGAATTCATACTAAACCCACAGATCAAGCGGTCTACCGAAGTCCGAAAACAGTTAATTTAAAGTCCCCGTAGTAAGCGTTCAAATATGGTTTGAAAGGAAGATATGTAAATACGAATGTTAGAGGGAGCTTGCTAATATTGAAAAAACGACAATAATTATGCGAAAATGGTGAAAATATTTCATAAAACACGACTCATTTGAAAAAGAGCAAAATCTCTCGACAAAAATGCTTTAATTGACTTTAACAATACACTGTGAAGTTTTTCGTGCCTATAACATATTAAATAACGGAACAAAATGTGTTTTTAATATTTTTTCAATCTTGCTTTGTGATTTTTTTTATATCGAGAGATTTTCATACAATTTACGTTTTGGCATAAAAAAATGTATAGATATTATCTTCAAAAATAATTTATTTTTTTTGAACTTAAAAACGTAAAGAGTTAACGAGAAACTTGTTAAAAATCGGTAGAAATTGGGTATGCGGGGGTTAAGCCAAAACATTAACTGTCAGTGCATTTCCTACAAGCCCGGTTTGAGAGATAATGACGATGGTGGATATATTGAAATTCAAAGAAATATAAATAGTTTCAAGAAAGCATGTATGGCTATACCCAAATTTCATTTTAATTTGCACCAAAATTCGAGGGCAATATGTTGATTTTTTTAATTAACATTTACACACATGTTAGTGGAATTATTCAATTAACAGAGCGAAAAATGCAAAATGCATACAAGACAAGAATAAATTAATTTATTTTATTAGTTATTTTTCATTTTTAATTACATTTGTGGGTTTGGAAAATAAAAATAAAAAACACATTTTAAGTTAAGACAATAAAATGATAAATTATTCTTAAATTCTCTAAACTAATCCGATTGAATTATACATAATTATCCAAATTGAACAATAACTTTGAATGTACATTTCAAACATTGCAAAAAGTATCTGGTTTAACATTTATGCATAAAATTTTACACCATAACATCGACTGTACCGAACGTCTGTCTCTAATTAATTTTAACATGCCTTTGAGACGTACGCGACTTACAACGCTTTTCCACACACGCAGCATCCAATTCCCCAATTAATCGTTTTCTTCATATATTCCATAACATTTGTTTAAAATCTTAAAATCGATTTTTTTTCGGATTCACTGCCTAAATTTAAAAGGATCATCATGTCAATGATATAAACTGTTTAGTGTGCATATATGTATATACACACACTCACACATACATAGACACACACACCTACACAATATACACACCACGTAAGACATTACAAGGAAACCTTAAAATATTTAATATCTGTAAATTGTTTCATCACTGCAACCAATGAAGCGTTGGTTTCCATCTAAAGAAATAAAAATATCCTTAAGACGGGTTGTTTCAGAAAATTTTAATAATTCTTCAAATATCAAAGTTAATTTTCAAGTTCTGTGAAAGATTTTTTCAATTAGTTCTTTCAAGCAACTAGCATATAATGATACAATAATAGAACTTGCTTAGGACTTTCACAGAATCTGAAAATAAACGTTGAAATTTGATGAATTGTTCAAATCTGTGAAACAATCAATACCAAATGTTCGTTTGTTCAAAATATTAATCACATAAAGTTCTTCACTGATTGCTTTAAAATTTTGAAATTAAATGTTTTTTTTTTTAAACAGCGCCATCTGTTGGACATAAAATCAACTACAGTCTCTCTATCTGAACGTGTGATGGGGTCCAGCTAGTATGTAAATAAATAAAATTATTTTACTTTTATAATTTAATTCAAACCTTTTGTTATCTCAATGACTTTTAATGATTCGGGTGCCGATATATCACCATTAATAGGTAAGATTTATAATTTTTTTTAATTTATGTAATATTTTTATAACAGGTAGAACAAACGTCATTGTTTTTAATGAATACACTGATTGATTCGAGAGTTGCCGATGCAGTCACCTAAAGGTGTCAAATGTTAAACAAATACTTATTAAATGTCAACTGTTTCAATTTATGATATTAGAAACTACAAATTAACCCACTATTACACTGAAAAAAAAAATGACACGTACAACAGAAGTATCTGATACTTTTATTTTTAAGTCAATTTACATTCCACTTAAAATTTCTCACTTGCGAACAGAAATATGCGGAGAGCAAATTACTTAGAGGAAAATTTCATCAAGATAACATAGAAAAAAAAAAACAAAGTAAGATTATTTAATTAAGCTGTTTAATTATGCATCATTCGGTCTAATTCTGTCAACTATTTCTCAGAGCAGATACATTTTGATACACGGTAGCCATAGTGTTTGATGCACGGATGAATGCAAATTTTGGAAGTGGGCTGATTTTGATAAACTGGACTGGTTTTATATGTTTTCGTTTTTGGCCTTAATTAATGAAAAATCGGCGGATTGATTGATTGATTGGGTTTTATCTGCGACGAAAAAACGGGAAAAATAAATATGAATAAACTAAAATTTATATCATTCATTTAGACTTCATTAAGTCAATAGGTATCCCATATAAATAAACTGAAGAAACTATCTAGGTTATAAAAAAATAGTTTCAAGATAATATTGTTAATTCTGAATTTGAAATATGAGATCGACAAATATGACTTTTAATAACTAGGTCCTATTGGTTGAGTAGTTAAGACGCTGTTCCGTTAAGTCTAAAGATTATGGATTCGATTCCTAGTTGTGACCGCTTCTTTTTATTTTCTCAACTGTTTCATGTTTCATTTAGATTAATTAGTATTATATTCTTCTTCTCCTATTTTTTTGGATATGTCAACTCAAGGCACTGTATAAAGTTAGACAATAATATTAAACGACAATTTAAGAATCATTAATTACTAATTCGTGTAGATTGATGAAATATAACGGCTTTTTACACTGTACAGATTTCACGACCAAAATGAAGAAAGATTTATTAAAATACTGTTTTACAAAATTTTGGTATTAATAAGGAATTTCAGTAAAAACAATTTTGTATGAAAGTTCACCTTCTAACCAAAATACCATCATTTTTTATAACTATGTCTATTTCGTAGTCAAAATAATTTTCATTCCATGTTTTTTCATTTTTTTCAAAGCCCAAATGATCTAAATCTGACGGGATACGCGTGACGTCATACGTACTAAGGTTTTGTCGGTTAACAGTAAGGTTAATCCCACTCGGGTCGGTATGAAATCAACAATTCCCAATTTAAATATTCAACAGGATTTCCACAAAATTCTTTTGAATTAATTTGTACAGTGGTAACCTGTGCGATCTTCAGCTTGCTAGTCAAGAGCCTTACCCTCGACTACAAAGGCTTGGTCAAAGCCAAAAATTAACAAATGAATTTAAATAAAATTTGAAAAAAATCAAACTTCTGTTGAGAAAAGTAAAAGAAGCCAGAAAAACGTGCATCCACTAAATACCAAGTAAAATTCCGATACATACGAGTTTATGACATCAAAATGGTATGTTTATCAAGAAGTAACGGCGTAGAGGTAAGCAATCCTGACATCCTGTGACCCCTCGGTATTCATGATATGGTCATGATTAACTGTCAGCTCGAGTGAGGATGTATTTTCGGAGCCATTTGCCTCTTGGAATGCAACCTTTTCTCAAGGATTCTTTATTATTTGAATGCGAACAGGATAGCAGACTGTGAAAAAGATATGCGAAACCTCAATAGTATATTTATTTCACGAGCCGAAGAATTTTGGTGACATTGTTAATCGCCCGTATTTATTGGGATGCTTCTAAAGATGGAATAAAAATATCTCTGGGATTAAGACAGGGAAAAATCAGATTAAAATACAATATGACTTTGCATTTATAAATCATGTATCGTTATTTTGACATACATGCGATTTCGTCGATTTTCGGAGGTGACAATAATTAGGCGAATATAGTCATTTTTTTAAAATAAAATATTTACTAAAATTTTAGGCGACCGAAAACAAAAATATTTAAAAGTACACCAGCTGACGTGTACTCGATTTTATCTACTATATATAAATAATATATGAATGTATTTTATTTATAAACCTTTCGGAAAAAATCTCCAAATGATATTGAAAACCCTATCAAAATCCGTTGCTTAGTTTAGAAGAACTAAGCGCACAAACAGAGAGAGGCGGATAGCGACTTTGTTTTACACTATTTAGAGATACAATACAAGTCCCCTAAAAACCCTTTATTATTATTTTATTTATTTGATACAATATATTTTTACATTTCATAGTTTTCCAGTAATGTTGGCCTCACTGGGTGGCTTGCCCGTGCTAAGGCCTTCATTTTATACTATGAAAATATAATCTAAATACAATCTACAATATAAGATAAAATAATACATTTAATATATAATCTTGTGTGTTTGTGAGTGATGTGTGTTTATATTGGTTTTGTGCGTTACGTGAAGGTTTTATTTTTATTTTATGCTATGACATTATTTTTTTTTTTTTTTTTTATGTGAAGCGTGTCCCTGCCTGTGCAGTGTGCAGTGTACAGACAGGGGAACTATGTCACCACCCGGTTGGGCGGCGTTGTGAGGCGGAATAAGGTAGGGGCTGTAGGAAGGGATTTTTTAATGCGGGCCTTGAAGAGGCTCGGATTATAGGAGGGAGGAAAAACAGATGCCGGTAGCTCGTTCCACATACGAGCCGACTTACACAAAAACGAGTCGTAAAAACGGCCCGTTCTCATGAAGCCAACGTCAACCGTGAACGGGTGTTCAGCTCGTGTCCGTCGAGTTTCGCGCGCGTGCACCGGTGCATCAGGAATCAATGCTGCTAGCTCCTTGGAGCAGGCTCCATTGAAATACCTGTAGAACAGACACAGCATGCCTACATTGCGTATATGCATTAGAGAAGGCAATCGGTCTGTTAACAACGGATTGTCAATCAGACGGATCGCTCTCCTTTGCACAGATTCAAGCAGGTTTATTAAGTATTTTGGGGCACCAGCCCAAAGGTGGCTCCCAAATTCAATAGTTGGGCGGACTTGAGACTTGTACAGGGTCAGCAGCTGGTCACTGTTGTAGAATCTCCTAGCCCTATACAAGACGCCCAACTTCTCGGAGGCCTGATTAAATATATTTTTACGTTTCTGTAAATATATTTAGCTCGAAAATCGACGAAATTGCGAATAATAATTACGTCAAGGATTCATTTAATAGGGATGAATTTTTTTTCAATTGTTGTCAGTGTTACTATGGCAACAACAACGAGAATTTTTAAAATCTAAAAACATCTCAATCTCCCTGTGCCGGTGGGACTACGGCATCCCTAATGGAGTTATGTTATGAGTTGTGAGGCTGGAGAACGTTGGGATAGGAAGGTTTGAAAGTACATTTTGACGTCCATCAAACATGCAATATTTGAACCCACAGTCACGAATTTTAACCATAAATTCGTTAATTTTTTCACGCTGTAAAATATAATTAAATTGCAATAAATTAATAAAATGTGGTTATGTTAAATATTATAATTCAACATGTTTAACCCAATTTGAGGAATAAGGAATGGGTTCGACCTCTGACCTCCTCTTGAGTAACTCTCGCACCAATAATAAATTTTACTTGTCACTGCGTTGGCTCGATAAATATTCTGGGTAGTTGGTAATCTTTTGTGGATACATTAAAAAAATAACCACCTCTGTTGCTGAGAGAAAAGAACGTTGCAAAATATTTTTATTTCAACTAAATTTAATTTTTGATCGCTTAGTTCTAGTTGGCGATGCACTACGTAGTAATTTAAAATCATGTGTTTTTGGTTTGAAAATTTGGTCGCCTACAAATGTTTAAGATGCTTTAATTAAATACTGCGAGTAGAATACATCTTGGCCTTTGAAATAATCGAGTACTTTTTAGATAAGTATTTTTATAAGCCCAGAAAAAATAATGTATAGGCCTATGAAAACTGCTTTGAAGTTCAAAATCTCCTACTTACGAACCCATTTTCGGTTATACAATACAATAAAACCGTATAATGTGGCAAATAAATATATTTATAAAATGATCGAAAAATATTCAAATATTTGTGCCTAAATATCCACAAAATAAAATAAAAGGCACTTATTGGCCATGTTTCTTTCTTGCATAAATCAAAACAGGTGGATGGTGTGAAGCGGGAATTTAAGCCTTATCGCTATCTTCCTAAGGTGTGTTATTGATAACGGCTCAATTCAAAATATTACACGACGTAGTGCATCGCCTCAATATAATATCTTAAAATGCTAAGTGATAAGTTCATTAATCAGGTTTAAAAATCTATACAACCTTCAGATTTACAATTTTCCTTCCATCATATTAACCAAATACCAATTCTCAGTATCCATAGTGGTAGATACTATCCGTATCACCTTAGTGAATGTCCGCAATTCAGAATTGAAACGTTACTTAAAATGGCTTTAGTCATGTTTGGTGACCAGATCTGAATACAAAGGTAATTCCCCACTTTCTTTTACCCTGTCACCTTCCCTTTAGCTTGATAAAATACCCCAAATGGATATGCATAGTCTCACTTGCTCCGGACAATTGGGAAGCAGCTTGGTGCAGAAATAACATAATCGCATAAATCGCAGAATGGGATGTGAACGGGATATCACTGGCTCTCGGCAAATTGTTGTCTCTCTGCAGAGTGACACAAACATAAAATTAACTCATTTAGAGCGTTGCAAAATTTCTGCAAATTTTTTCGACTGCATTTAATGACCGGTTTTTCCTTTGCGAAATAAAAAAAACACACCGAAACGGCGACTTTCTTTCAGCTAAATCTTACGACAATTTATCGCCACATCTAATGATTAAGATCATAAGAATAATCCGTTGCAATTCCCGGATGAGCTTGAAATTAAACAGTCATCTTTCACAATAAAAAAACTAATTTTCTAAAGCGATTCGAAGTATTAGTATACATTTGATGGTCCCGCTAACGGACGACTTTAAATTCATTTTTAATCACAGAAATCAGATTTAAATCACATTTTATTTTAAAATGGAACAATCAGAATTTTTGAGAGCACAAGGTCAATGGTACCTTAGTAAGTTAATTGGGTTTTTGGCGTTAATATCTGAGCTGCAGTTTAAAAACGTAATAAATTTTTGTTTGGCGTAGTTGATTATGCGTTTGGGACAAATTAGCTCAAATGCTAAGAATGTACGAAGTATGCAAAGTTACATGTAGGTACTCAATGAAATTATGTAGAGTTGAAATATACAATTATTGATTCTACTTTATTTCTGAACTTTATGGCAGTATTGTATCATCTGTTGGCGTTGAGGACAAGGACTTACAGATAACGATCTTGATTAGCTTACAGTTGGGATGTAAGAAAGATCAAACTAACTATGTACTCTAATACAATTTATACCGTCTATTTGACCAGTCAGTATTGTCAGAGTCAACCTTTGTTATAATCCCACAGTATAAAGGTGTATAATATTTATAAAATCATGTAAGTACAAAACAACAATGCCTACCGCATGATGTTCGGCCTTCCCGTATACTGCAGTGCTTCCAACATGTCCTGGTTTTGCAGCCCTTATAAGAAATTGGTTGGTAGAATTAAGTCCCCGCATTCTAGATTTTTTTCCCAATTTATAACATAGTACCCTGCGACACGTTGCTGTGGGGGTGAGTCTGTCTGTGCAGATAGAGAAACAATATCACGTGTTATTACGTTCAATACAATACAGGCATATAAAAACATACGCGTATTGGAATGCAACGTTGTTCAAAGCAATCGTTGAAGAACTTTTGGAGATGTAAGATTTTGAACAAACGAATATTTTAATTTTTTATAATTTTTATTGGACACTTTTATTCTCTTAAAAACATACGTTATTTTTTAAGATAGCCGAGCCGAGAAAAAATAATTATATGAAATTCTCTCGATAGAAAAAATCGCAAAATATGCTCCGAAAATCATTTAAAATACATCTTTTTCTGTGATATAATGATGAAGGTGTAAAAAAAATCACAGTGTTTCTTTTAATGCCACTTACGACATTTGACAAAAGATTTGTTGTCTATTTTAAGATACGCTTCATTAAATATTTTCACTTTATAATAGTTTTTGTATTAGCACCCTCCCTCTAGCACTCGTATTTACATATCTCTCTTTCAAACCACTTTATTCTTACTTTTGTACGCTTACTACAGAGCCTTAAGGAAAAGGATAAACGACTGCGGAAATGTCCTTATCGTGGAATCCCGCTAGAGTCTAGTTTTCAGACTCATAACAAATCCCTATTGAAGATGCCATGAGTCGAGGCAGTTGGGAATCTAGTGTGATATTCACATAACACTAATCTAGTCACAAATCAATACAAAAGCGTAGACCAATAAGCCACGAAACCAATCATAAACAAAAAAAATAAAAAAAACTTCGTAAATATAAATATTGTTAAAACCTACAAAATGATTTATTTTGATGCATTATATAGTCAAATTATAGAAATAAATAAACAAAATAGTCGTGTGAAAAAGCAATGGAATCGATAATTGAGATCTCACTCAGATTTAGTATTGATATGTTCATTTTTAGTACCGAACCCAGCTTTATAACTCAATCATTTAATTTATAAAACGCTTGAATTCAAAAATTGCCAGTTCTCATGATAATCAAAGTGTTTTATTATCGCATCGTAGGCCCATTTATAAACTAATGGGTATTTATACATCCTCAAAATTTTACAGTTTTAGATGATTTAATAATAACATTGCACTGGGTCTTTGATCCATTGATTCAGAATTCACTAGACGGACCCAAACAGATAAAGTTTTGTAGATAATACTATCATAAGCCAAAAGATAAAAACCTAGTTAATTAAACAATTGAAAACGAGAAGCATACAACGAAGTCTTGTCAAATTTCTTAATATTTTAATTTTTTTTTTTTTTTTTTATTTATTATAAATTTTTTAAAGATACAAGATTTATGCAGTCCCACAAAGCTGTCACACATGACGGCTTGTCTGTAGGTTCTACAAATAATATATATAAACATTTTTAATACATGTATGACACAAAATTATACAATAAACAATATCACAAAATAATATATATCAAAGTACCTACCTATATACAAATTATTTAGGCAGGTACGTTGAGATGTTCAGGAATACATCAATAATAAAGTTCAGAGATACATTGATTCGTCGCTTATTAGCCAACGCTTAGTGTTTTTGGGGCAGGGTCTCTCATTATTCTGAGGTTTAAAAGAATTATTAAATTTATTGAAAATCTCTGGTATTAAATATTTAAGCGTTCGGCTTCCATACTTATTTGTTACTCTTGGAATAATGAGGCCCTTATTTTCAGTGAATCTTGTTGTGAGATTATGCACCGGTTGCTTTTTATATTTGCTATCTCCCTCATTATCCATTATAATAATGTACCAAAGAAGACCCTTTATTGGAAGTAGGCCCTCAGAACCATACAGTAGTTTTAGATTACTTCTTTGTCTGTAGATATTCGGTGGTACAGTAATTTTCCTAATCATTGAAGACAATATTAGCAGCTCTCAAACAAAATTTTGAAAAAGAAAATCAGATTCGGTCGCATCCACTCTACCCCTGAGCTAATCCGACCCTTTCCCCCTTCGGCTATATTTAACTGTATCATACTTAGAGTAAGAGAACTACTAACAATATCTTCATTTGATTAAATCATGTATTTATTGACTGCTTTATGTTTTTTTCTAAGCTCAAAACCTTATGATGGAAGTGACGTTACTAATCAAATATAATTGGAAAATTTTAGTTCCCGAAAAAAAAATGTTATCGAATTTCATGATGCCAGAACTCACGATTCAAGAGTTTTAATCCATACATAAATAGCAGAACATTCCAGACAGAAAAATATGTTCAAATTTCATGATGCCAGAACTCACCAATAAAGATTTTTTTCGCTATATTATGTGTTTATAATATTGTAATATAAATATAAATTACATTTCATAAGTACATTCATATATGGTTGAGGACCTGTATTAAATGCCCAGCTCTTCCAGAATTGATAGATTAGTGCAGTGCTTGCAAAACTTTTTTACTTTCCGGTACACCGGTCGATGGGAATTGTTCCGCGGCATATCAAAAAAAGGCAAATGTACATTATTAATATAAATATAGGAAATCATAGTGCAGGTAATATTTTTGTCAATAATGTGTTCACTCACTCACACTCATCCACACTCACCCACACTCACTACGCATCATCACTGTATACCAGCGTCACTGTATCCCTCGCATGTGTAGCATCGATCACTATGTCCGAATGTGACATAGTGGTTGATGCGAGTATATAGATTTATGTAGATGTTTAAATTAATTCAAATTAAAGATATTAAAAAAGAATGGGAATTAATTAAAATGATCAGTCTTCGTCCGTCACGGCACACCCGAGACTTCTTGCGGCACACTAGTATGCCGCGGTAACAGTTTGACAGACACTGGATTAGTGCATAAGTGTCCACGATTTCATGGTATTCTGAAGTTTCTAACATTATATAATAGTTAATGGTCAAATAAAAATTTGCGTTATTTTTTTCAAAGAATTTCGAAATCGCAAACAACGTATCAAAATAATGCCACTTTGACACGAACTGCACTAAAGTTGAGCCTCTCTAACGTATTGAATATCTTGCGTGATTAAAAAATTTCCTTACCTTGTGACCCATTTTGGTTTAACATCGTGACTATAACGACACGCTTGAAGCCAAAAACTGGTTTATGATATAGTACATTTAGTTCCGTTTGCTCGATTAAATGTAAAATATAAAACGTACAGGAACAACAAGTCAAGATTAATGGAGAAATAGGCGTGTTGAGTAAAAGGTTCGCGTATTTTAAAAGAAGCAGAATTAATATTAAAGATGTTTGCGTTATTTGTTTTTGGCGTATTATGCCGTGTTGCGCTAACTCCTTCTTTAGCCAACGTTTTGGACAGCATTGCAGTGTCCATCATCAGGGCAGATGTGCAGAGGCTTAACACCCCAAAAACAAATAACAAAAATACTTTTGGCCGTGAAAATCTTAAATCATAAGATGTTTGCGGGTTAAATTCTCTCCGTATTACTAATTATATTCTTACACGCCCGTTCAATGTTGGTGTGACAAAGCCGGCCTAGAGGCTGGTAGACCGTTTTAACCAAACAAACGCCATGGTAATAAGTCAAGCTTTTCACTGTTCTGACGTTATACGCCTCGTAATATTTACTGTGTTTTTTAGTAAGGCTGTTAAAGTATTGCCCTTTCGTGACGTTTTTAAGCTACCGCATTCCTAAATTCTATCAATTTATAACATATAAAGCTTGCTTCAAAATTAATAAAAACACATTTTGTTCTGTTATTCAACGTGTCATAAGTGTGAAAAAAATCACAGTGCATCTTAAAATGCAAATTAGGCAATTGTCGAGACATTACTGATATATTTTATTTATTTATTTATTCCTTTAGATTTACACACAGTACAATATGATAGAAGATATAATTAAAATATTTTTAGTGATTATAGATTATTGTACCTTATCAGGTCGAAATTATTGGTTCCTAACTAGGCAAATTGTCCGTTCCAAGGAACCAAAAATATGTGAAAGTAAGTGTGTGATTTGTCTATGTCTATAATATATCTCATTAATGTTTTAATTTGTGATGTTTGATCGTTACAATCTTATGATAGAGTCGAACTTGAGCTATTGTGTATGTTTCAATTGTGTATGAGCAATAATTAGGATAATGGAAGATATATATAGTGTGTGATTAGTCTATGTCATAGACATATGAATATTAGTAGACCTGCCCTAAGTGATTAAAAGCGTATTATTCCCCACTCCCCATACCGGTTCCATTGGAGCCGGCTGTGCTCGCTTATCGCCTCAAGTGAATTTAGAAAACGTGACGTCATCATTCTTGTGCGAACTATGGTCGAGGCATCATCGGTTCATTTTACGAAATAACACGGCAAAATGGTGGCTTGTGGTATGAAAACTTGTAAAAATAGATGTGAAAAAGAGAATAAACCCAATTGTCGTATTACATTCTATATGTAAGCATTATTTTACTTTATTTTAAGCATATTCACATCGTATAATATGGATCAGTTGTAGAAACATATACTATCACATCGAGATATGTCTGGACGCGAAACACAAAGCTGGTTGGTTGCTGGGAAGTAAATTATGAACATTTATAAAAGTGTCTTAACTAAATACGTAAACGAAATATTCCACTCTGAAAATAGAAGAAATTTATTTTGCCGAATTTGGACTTCGCAAATTTTTTCATAACGTGGCGAGTAATTTGCGCTCCCATGTAAAAATGTCTATTCATTCAAAAGCAGATTTTACTTTTAAGAAGTAAATGGTGATATTTTAATGCGAGATGCCTATATACTGTCAGAGTGATTTATTTACGAATCACAGTCAGCTTTACCCCCTTCGTTCTTCAACAGTTGATTTTACCCCTCATCTTTAATTTCTAGTCTATATATTCATATGTCTGTGGTCTATGTCTATTTTAAACGTGTTTTATTTTATGCTGTGCATTACTAAATACTTTCACAATTTTCACTTAATTCTCATTTTATTTTATTTTATTTATTTATACTGGGTTTTTACAAACGATCTCACTTACGTGATAAAAATTCATTTATAAATAGCCAATACAGAAATAGGTAAAACTGCAAAAATCTACTCAGACCAAAGATATTAGAAGAACGAGATATGCTATGTTGGCCGCCGGACCGTAGCCGGAGTACTACCTAATTAGGGTACTTTGAACGGTATCGGGACGTGTACGCACAGAAATCTGTTCTATGTATTAGTGCGGATACCTTAGCGCAAGCGAAGGTGTGCAGTAGTATTGGTGAACAAAACCGGCGACACTCGGCAAAACAATTCCACACAGTATGAACTGCTCATAGCACATCTCGTTCTTCTAATATCTTTGACTCAGACATAGGATATAGAATCATCGTTCTTTCCAACCATCTTCTTCTTCTTTTTGTAAGCTTACTACGTGGCCTTAAGTTACATAGACATAATGTTTTAGAAATTGGGTACTTATTGGGAATGAAATTACATAGGGTTGAATTTCACGTACCAATATTGATATAATTTAACACGTTTGGAATTGCACGTTGAATAAATGACACATGGAGAGAATTACACCTGCTAATTTTACCAGTTTTTAATGGAAGATACTTCACTAGCGTCATTTATCCCTTTGGCAAGCTCAATGCTTGTACACAGTTCAAAATTTTTCAAATAAGAAAGGGTCGTTTTTACGATTGGTTCTTATACTCAAAATGTGATTAAATGTTTAAGGATAAATGTTTAATCATTTAAGGATGACCTTTGTTTTATGTCTACCAAGTAGGTGGTGGTAATGATTTAATTTGAAGGAAAGCTGTCGTGTAAATAGTTTGTATAATAATACAATAATGATAGTCTGATTGTACTATAGTATTTTCAAAGCATAAAAGCTTGCTACAAATGTTTTAATCGTGTATAAATCAACGGTTTCTCTTTTCAAAAGTAATAAATTTTGTATTGATATTTTCAAAAAATAAACATAATTACAGTATTGAATCAAGTTGGTAGGAACTTAATTTATTTATACACAAATCACCGGATAGCGTTTCTGCAGCACAAAACAAATTAAACAACACAGCTACTCCAAATAAAATCAAACGTAATATAAATCAAATATTGAAGCCAATTCAATCGTTAAAAAACTGCGCAAAAATAAATGCAGCCACCAGTCACTGATCCAATTACCTGGGGTCATTATTACCCAATTTACAGGTATAACATAGTTACAATAACATCGTGAGAAAGCCTAGGGGTAAACACTAATGACGTAGCGTCAGTCTCAACGAATATTGTTAAGTAGTAAATGATACAATTGCATGTGGAGGGAATGCTTGATGTGTGGAATTAACAGCGTTAACTGCTGTTGTTAATCGTAATATGTTGTTAGGTATAGTTGTTGATTTAACTGTGATTTAATGTGAATAATCACGTTTTTTTGTTTGTGTAATGGTTTGTGACTAATGGAATGCTAATAGACAGATTAACCCTCCGATGGGCGATGTGGCCTGGCCAGGCCATTTTGATTTTCAAAAGTGGTTTTCATTTTTTTCGTGGCAAGTGAAATCAATATAATACTACATAAATTGACGAGCTGCGTCGAATGGCTCAATCGCCGATGAGTTTGCGTTTAGTTGGTAGAATGAAAAAAAAATAAGATAAAAACTTCAAGGACTCAATACCACATGGCTTGGACAGGCCATTAAGTGTCAAGGTCAAGGTGAGTTTGCGATTCGGATACCTGCTACCCGCTCAGAGGTCATAATATTTACACCGGAAAACTTCCAGAAGCTGATCGTGAAGCAAATAAAGGTGCACGAGTAGTGTTGGATTTAGTTGACAAGTATCGCTATATCGGCCGAACAGTATACTGCGATATTTTTTTGAGACTCGACTTGCCCAGAATTACGGTGGAAAAAGTGCTTACCATCTATGGTACTGTACTCGCAAACAGGGTATTTGGCCCATTATGTACACACATACAACATAGATACAACATATTGACATGGTAATACACACTATTCGCACTACCTGCCTTTATATAAAACTAGCCCAAACCTCTTATATGGCCTGGCCAGACTATATTGCCCATCCGAAGAGGTAAAAGTACATTGCCGATCTGAGGGTTAAAATAAGACAATCGTTAAAAACCTCACACACCTCCCTGCAATCGGAGGCAATATCAAGGCAGTGATTGGGAGCACCCTTTGATCCCCGCGTGTGTAGACAAACCGGCCCTAATTCAGAAATCAGGACCAATGTCAGGTCGGCAAGAAAACGACACAGCCATTCCTATTTTCCATCTCGATCGACGAACGCTTCGCTACGCTAAGGCCTTTTACTTTAGTTTTGTAATATATTTAAATAATAATATTTTTATGATTTGAATTTTTTTATTTATTTTTAAAAAAGAAGACAAATATTCCCGGGTTATCTGACAATGTCAGAAAACTCTTACTCACATCATTATAAACGGAAGATGTTGGTTGTGCAATAATGGAGGACTTAGCTAGTAGAATAATTGTATCCACGCCGCAATAAATTTGTACAACTCAGCAACTAACCGGATTTAAATGAAATAAGTGTTACTTTAACGAAATGATGACTCTCTGGAACACTTTTGGCCCGCAAATCGGTTACCCCAATATTTTAGAGGCTTGTAGGATGAACAAGAGAAGAAAGAGAAAAAAATGTATATTTAAGCCATGAAACTAATGATCACGCCATATTTGCAAAGGGGTAGGCAGAAATGATTAAATTCAACGCACTCTTTGGTAGGTACGACTGAATCTGTTAATGCTGAAGTCGCCAGTCACGGAACTGATTCACAATCCAACATTTCGTTGCAGTATTTTTACGGATATTGGGCAAATGAGACTCAGGTTTTGTGTGTATGTTTTTAATGCTTTCAATCTATGCTTATTTCATTCTTATTCTGTCAGTTCCTTGCCTTAATGCAAATAAGGGTTAGAATCATATCTCCATTATGGCTTTTTAGATTTTACAAAACAACATCTGCGCAATAAACATTACTTAAGATATTGCAAGGAAAGTTTCAATATGTATCTACTTAATTGTTGACACTCTTCAAGGCGATATTCAATGACTATTGCAATAATTACAAATTTCAGAAATGTGATATGCGAAATTATATGTCAACATCAGTTGCAACAGTGTCCAAAGTAACATTTCATTTACACCGACACTCAGCGCCCGCTTATTTTTTATGCGCACAGTGAAATAATGCATGTTCAATGACTTCAAAGTATTTGTTTTCACTTCACCAGAGAAATTGCCAAATGAATCAGTCTTCATTTTGTCAAAATCGATCACATAAATCATCAAGAATTATTAATCCGACGATTCCTGCCATTAACTCAGTAGATTCTATAACTTAGCGTTAAAATCAAATTAGTTTTATCGTGTCAATGACTTGATATGCAAATTTAAATACAAATAGCAAACACCCAACCGGATTTTAACTACCATTCTGATTAATGGCAACTATTTTATCTTTTCAAGATTTAATAAATGATCGACGACGCTATTCAAAATTCAATAAAAACCGTTACTTTCAAGTTCATATGAAAGTGCGTTGATTAATTGGAACGGAATTAGAGTCGTGTGAATTTTTTAAAGACATCATAATTTATGTGTTTTTTTTTTCTTGCATATTTACGATTATTCTGTTTAGCCTACATAATATTGTAAGATGTGTAATAATTACCAACGTAAAAGAGGTATTATAATGACTAAAAGAACCTACAAATGCAACAATATATTCGTCTAAAATAACTACATAATATATACACTATCAGAAGAATAGCAATTGCTAAAACGTTAAAGGAGATTTGTTTACAATAGCGCTTCTTGGAAACGAGCGTTAGCGAAATGTGCATTGATGCCAAGGGGATTAAATATTTAAAATACCGGTAGTACAAACACAGGGTTCCCAACTAGCGCATTGTAACAAAGATTGCAATGCGTCAGGATTTTTTAACGAATTAGTTGTTTTAGCAGATTCATGATTTTTTGTCAAGTTTCATTGCCTATTCAGACATTTTTTTCGATAACAAGCCATTCGGCAGACATGAAGTAGAATCCACTAGACTCATTGCTACCTTTTACACTAAGTCTATAGATACCATAGACATGAAAAACCGTGCCGATAAGGGTGAGGGAAACAACTCCCTTCTTCTTTCCATGGGAATAAACCATAGCGTAACCCTTTGAATGATTGGTCAGCAAATGAAACCGACTGTTTCTTATATCCATCATAGATACTCATATAAATAATTTCATTCTTCAAAAAAATAATAAACACTGTATTTGAAACACTCCATTACAGTTTTTCTTGCATAGATAATGATTTAAAGCTCAAAACACTATACTCTCGTCCAGGCTATCGTCTAGTTGCACAGCGCGGTTATAGATAGAGAGTTTTCCCATAAGCCACCTTAAATGCTAATTGTACATATTTAAAATCATAAATATAACGTCTTTATTACTATTTTTGACTGAGAGTAGCGAAGTCCTTTTTTAACTCGACTGCTTGGCATTTCATCTATGTGTACGTTCCGTTTCCAGTTTAGATAATCTGCTGCATCTACTTCATTATTAAAGCAAGCCTTACTAGGACTAGATGGCTAATTTAGACAAGATGGCTCATTTTGATTGAGCTTTTCAATATTATGATACCTACACTAAAGAAATTTAGAAAATAATTTCATTCAGATAGTGACGTTTCTAACGACAAATAATACAAGTTCTTATTTGAAAATTTAAAAAAATGTTAATTAATTAAAAAATAAGTAATTAATAATTAAGAACCTCCTTTTGGTTTATGTAGGTAGCTACTTACAAATATGATTTCAGGGGAAATTTTGGTTTTGATTTTTTTATTTTTTTTATTTAATATTTGAAAAAAATATTTTTTTACATAGATAAGTATACAGGATATAAACAAGATATAAAATAATAGAAATTAAAATAGCCTTTCCTCACCATAAAGAGACAATGCTCTTGTGTTTGGTGAGGGAATTCTAGTTCAATTATGTACTGTACATGTTAGTATTAAGGTAAATAAATTATTAAGAAACAACACAAAGATTTAAACAATATTACTTCTAGATGTAAGTAGTGAACAATAATGATTTATTGTAAAGAATATTAGAAATCCTCTTTTTTGGAAGTGAGGTTTACTGTTAACAGAGCTACTAGTATATTTCATGTTTAAATGTGTATATAAAAAAATCATTTATTTATTCGCCATAAAACGGTTATGAACCAATATATTACGAAGAAAATTACAAATTTGAGGTAATGTAAATATAAAAGGTCATTGAGGCAGTTTTACTATTTTGTGACATGCGTCAAAAGATAGTTGCTAAACTGTATGAAGTGATGTGAAAAATGTCAATGGTCAATGCAGAATCGTTAAGCAGTCGAGTCTGTTGATTGGCGCGTTCTGATAGGCAGAGGTACTCGCTTTCGGAGTATACAAAAGTGCACGGGATCTCCCACGAGTATACTTGTTAAGTAAATATAAGTTAACCTCTTTTAATATAAGTGAATTGAGTATAGTTTCAGACATTACAAAAAAATTGTTTGCTTCAATATTTTTCGGCATGCTTCTGGGATGTTGAAAACAATTATGGATACAGGAATGAAAGTACGTCTAATAACTCATATATAGGTAACACTTTTTAGCGGTAGTATTTACTACGCCTTACCTTGCGAAGATCAATCGGAATGAAGTTCTGAAATCCGCCGCAATAGTTTCTAGAGTCGTTTTGTGTTGCCAAAAAGTGGACCTTGCTGACTAAACATAATTTAGGCGAGCAGTTCCTACAGCATTAAAATCACTTGTACTTATTGATGATATTTGTTATTAAGGTACTGTATCCGCTCTACTCTGCTGACATACCTAAACAATATTATTATCATGTTAAAAGTTCAGGAGATCAATTTTTTTTAACTTATCTAGAATTTTCTACGTTTTCAAAATCCATCAACTACCAAAGTAAATGAGCAGATAACTGCTTTGTTGGTACAGGCACGTTTATATGTGCATGCTAATGTGATTGCACCTCGTTTGGCGGGCTGCCCGCTGCAGTTAATCATTATGCGATTATACTGCATATATAAGTGCAGCGCTGCATCGGCGGATTGCCCGTCGCACAGTGATTAAGGAGAAATCGCTCGGTGCTATGCAGAGGTCACGGGTTCGCTCCCGCCCCGGTCCGAGGGACGACCCAAGCCAAGACGAATGGATAACGGGTTTTTCGTGAAGGTATAATGCGAAGGTTTATACAGGTGCTAAAAAATAATTATGTGTTTATACTGTGAATTTGTAAGACGGTAGGGTGTAGTGATTTCCGCATTTGGTTTTGAGTCGGAAAGTTGTGGACACCATTTCAGAAAAAATACAAGTACTGTACAAGAGTAAGTGCTGACCGGAGCCGGTGAAACTATACCATTCCTAATCAGAGTATGTTGTGAGACTGAAAGGTATGGGAAGGGCAAAAAATTGGGTAGAGGAAGGTGGGGAATTACTTGATTATTCAGATCTGCTTACCTAACACGGCTTAATCCGTTTCAAGCAAGGTTTTGGTGCTGAAAAGTGGTCTTTCAGCAAGGCGATACTGAAAGAATCTATCACTTATCGAGCACGATGGGACTTTTCTATGCAGGATCTGAATGTTCATTTTTAAACGAACCGCTTGTCTTAGCGACGCTAAAGAATGTGTGAGGTGGGTAAATTATCACACATTTGTAAAAGTGTCTAATTAAATAGTGTAACAAAATAATCAATTTTCGAAACAAGCCCGAACTATATTTCGCACGATTTGAGATTTGTAGTTTTTTAATTTTGTACGCAGTCGGCAATTTACGCGCCTTTGAAAGAACGACTAGTAATACGTGAGCAGAATTTAATTTTCGAGGACTGAATAGTGATATCACAATGCGAGTTGTATTGTAACTGTCAGATTCATTTATTGACAACTAGCCATCCTTAGGAGATGGATATATACCATGTTTCTGTAGACCTTTTCAAGATATACAATTCCGTATTACATTAAATTGTCGGATCTCATAAGGTTTAGTATTTTAACTAGTAGAAACTACGTCATTAATAAAAATGGAACGATACACGCTTCAAAAACGCATTGAAATTATTAAAATTCACTTGAGTGAATCGAATGCAAATCATCTTGAGTGATGAGGCCCATTTCCACCTCGGTGGCTTCGTCAACAAGCCAAATTGTCACATCTGGGGCTCTAAAAACCCAAGAGTTATTATTAAAAAGGCTCTCTATCCTCAACGTGTGACTGTCAGGTGTGGTTTGTGGTCCGGCGGAGTCATTGGATCTTACTTTTTCGAAAATGAGGCTGGAGCAACAGTTACGGTGAATGGATTGCGCTATCGAGAGATGATTAATGATTTTTTATGGTCAAAATTGGATGGTATTGATCTGGACGACGTTTACTTTCAACAAGACGGCGCTACGTGCCACACAAGCAACGACACCATTGATCTTTTACGATTTAATATCAAAATAACACCTCTTATAGGAAAACCCTGTATTTATTTAATAAAGATTAACACAAAGGCGGACACTTGGTTTGTTCCTCTTTCCTGATTGGCCAGTCTATCAATTTGAAAGTCCATGATACGTCGCATTTCATGTTAATGTTTATTTGCTTTTACATCAATACTTTGAAACCAATAATTAGCAAAATTATTGCACACATCTTTTTAGTAAATTCGTGGAGTTTTTTCTTCATCATCCTGTACACACTGTTTAAATAACATTATTCATTTTACGTGCTTTTAAAAAGCAAGACATTAAGGCGGACCCGATAACTGTGAAGTACTTTCCGATCTTCCGATATAAGGTGAGTAATGCGAGTCATTCAAAACGCTTTAACCATTCTTTATGCGTTTTCTGATCAATCGGAGCACTTGCGGTAGTTCGAAATAATTAAACTCAAAATTATAAGTCTGAAGCAGCAATTTGTATCGAGTCTGCGAATCTTTGCAGACAGATTTTAAGTAGGTTTAACTCCGCCTACCACGACTTTATACTTGTAATTTAATAATGAAAATTGAATTTGAGTTTGTATTGAAAGAAAATCTATAAAAATGATAACTCTGTTTGGTTGAATAATGAACAAAATATTTATGGGAGCAAGGTCTTTGGCAGCTCGGGGCTTGATCCTAGATTCATGAATCGGGTAAACAATTTAAGAGGAAGCTACAAACCAAAAATTTGCATATTCTTGGTATATCTTTTAGCGTAGTAATAGGCATTAAAATCGCTTGAAAAACGGAGTCTAGAAACGTTCGATTTTAAGCACAAAACTGTTTTTGTTTTTATTTTGTAAATAATTTTATAAGAAAGCAAAAAAGTTAAGCAAGTTAAACTGTTACAGATAATCTTGGCTGTATTACTGTATTTTTTAAAAGTTGTTTCCTTTATGCATTCATACATTTCTATTGAACGATAGGAAAACCTTCAATTTATCTAAAACTTATTTTTTGGTATTCATAGTGTACACCAAATAGTTATAAAGATTAATCAAAATAATTATGTGGCATTAAGTTTCGTCTTAAGCATAGATATGGGATTGAATGCTGGGTTTGTTCTACCTGAATTTTAATGGGAAGTGTATCAAAGAACTTTTTCGTATTTATTTTTTTTGTATCCACGGTATAATATATTATATATTATGTTGCGTGTTTACGCAACTACACGCATCTCCCTTCACAAATGTTTCTGCTTTCCTCTACCCAATTACCTATCCTTATTTTACAATGTAGAGTACCTACGTGCAGTGACATTGCAAAAAAATAGCAGTCTGTTATGAAAACCGGTGCAGTGAACATGTACCTAAAGTGAGTTGAACTCGAGTCTATTATGGAAACTTGTGCAGTGACAACCAACAGTGTCCCCCAACGCCATAATATCGATCGAAAATACCAAGTGAAAAAGTAAGTGAGAAAACGTTTCCGATTCTAACTGTTAACCACAGCTTTAACTCTCCCCAATAATTCTGCCAAATATTGATTGCGCGGGGAAATAATCTTCTGTTTCGCATTGCGATTGGCAATCGACCCTTCAATTGTTTTATCGATAGAGTCCTTTGGAATTCAATTCCATTGCGGAAAGCGATATGTTTTACTTTTAATTGCATTATATGGTGATTTTCCAGAGTTTTAAAAGAAAAAAATCGTAATATTATTATTGTATTCTCACAATTCCACGGGCGTTCACAAAGCAACGGATCGATTGAAGTTCCGTCAATCGCACAATTCACATTGTGAATGGCGTAAGCACCTTGTCAATTGACATTGATCGTCTCCGGGCCCCATAAGATATAGTCGAGTATTCAGTACTGACTTGTCCGGCCCAGCATGATGCCACGGGAGTATTTCTGTACGTGTGGATGAAATCTATGCATTAGACATGCACACGAAAATGCTCGTCGCTCTGCCTGCGACGTCATGCTCGCCCGAACATATTCGTACGTGAATACTAGGCTTATAACATCCCTATTTGGGATGGGTATATTGTGAGGCTGAATGAAGAGGTAACGGGTAGGATATAGTAAAGATGAAGGTTGGGAATCAGAAAAGATCAGGTCACCAATCTGAATTTATCTACTCCGCGGGTGGGAGATCTCCCAATAACTTGTCCCTTCCGCGGTGGCATTTAATCAACATAGTAAATCTAAATTTATGTTAATATTTTACAATCACTTCAAATTAATTCATCATTTTTAATAATATACTTACGATGATCTTTGCATGTTAATACTCCAATACGCCAGTGAAAATTTAAACATCATCATGTGATAATATGTAGAACGATAAATTACAAGGCACATAATTAGTACAGGGTGTTTCAGGAAGTATCTGACTATTATTCCTGGGCTTACGTGGAATTTTTGGCGGCCTCTGTAGTCGAGGGGTAAGGCTCTCGACTAGCAATCCGACAGTAGTGGGTTCAAATCTCGGCTAAAGAAGATACTTTCAGTATCGCTCTGTTGTATGACCACCATTCTGAATATTGTTGCTTAAGATGGCAGATCTAATAGCCAGGTACTTTCTTAGTTGACCCATCTCCTTCTCCTCCCCACAAGCTTCAGTCTCACACATACCCCGATCGGGGATGCCATAGTCTCACTGGCTCCAGACGGTTGGGAGCAAATGAAGCGTTTGTGCGGTATGCACATTTGAAGAAATTAAAATAAAAAGTTTTATGCTCCGATGATTTTTTGGTTGTTTTCTTCATTTTATCAATAAAACTTTTTTTTTCCGACATTTTTTTTTAAAATATTTTATTTTTTGATTATAATTATCTTAATTAAATATAAATTGTTGTGTAATGCTATGTGTACAACTTTGTAAAGGGGGCCTTGTGAACATTCAAAGTAAAATTTGTTTTCGTTTTAAAAAGTTTAAAAAAATGTCACAAGAGATCAAAATTCTATGTGAATTGTTTTTTTTTTATTATATTTTACACACTTTACAAATATAAGGCAAAAAAGTCCCGATAAACTGCTTTTTAGCAGTTTGTCTAACGGGTTCTTTACATTATAAATCTTATTATAGTGAGTTTACAGTTACATTTTTACAATTATATGTATAATTTTTTTTTTAAATTTTACAGAAATATAGCAAAAGAAAATTATGAAAACAAATAACAAAAATTTTGTTAAAAACTTTAAAAATTGTAAGTTAAGCTGATACAAATAATTCTTTCAGTAAGCCAAGTCTTCAGAAAGTTCACCAATTGTTTGTTTTGGGCCCAGTTTTTAATTTCAGCAGATAACATACTAAAACAATTGGGAATCATACAGTTTAACGTTCTTTGTCCATATTTATTTGTATGCTTAGGTACAATAATTCCTTCATTAAATTTAAAACGAATATTATGATTGTGTTCTAGCCTGTTTATATATAAGGGGTTATTTATGTGCTGAAATATAATTTTGTACCACAGAATTGCTCTCACTGAAAGAATTTTGAGACTCTGATAGAAGTATGGAATATTATGCCTTTATGTGTATATTCTGTCTGAGCTTATTTCACTTCAAATAAGCTCAGAAATCACTTGTCTGAGTCTATCGGATACGTCCTGAAACACCCTATGTATATTCTCCAATTTACCCAATTTATTATGCAAAACATCCCATTACCTTGCTGTATTCGGGTGTCCTGAAAATTTATGAATACAAACTGATTGTTGATAATTTCATCTCGCTCTCAATCACGTGCAGACTTTTTTCTCATAGTGGTGATTCTGCATACCGCTTTTTAAAAACTGTATTTGAATGAGAAAGCTGCAATATTATATTTTTTTAAATGAGTACAGTAACTTCTCGATTAACGAGAAGAAAGATTACAAAACAAATGTTTAATGAGCACAGTTACTTCTCGATTAACGAGAGGAAATAATGTAAGCAAATGTTAAATGAGCACAATTAACTCTAGATTGACGAGAGGAAAGATTGTAAACAAATGTTAAATGAGCACAGTTACTTCTAGATTAACGAGAGGAAAGGTTGTAAACAAATGTTAAATAAGTACAATTACCTCTCGATTGACGAGAGGAAAGATTGTAAACAAATGTTAAATGAGCACAGTTACCTCTCGATTAACGGGAGGAAAGATTGTAAACAAATGTTAAATGAGCACAGTTACCTCTCGATTGACGAGAGGAAATATTGTGAACAAATTGAGATAGTGGAGATACTGAACTGGAGTCCCAATCGTCTAGAGCCAATGGACTATAGAACCTCCAAATGGGGTGTGTTTGTGGTCTGGTTAAGCAAATTTCCCGGTAAAGCTGAATCAGTTTAATCGAACTTCTACTGTAGGTTTATATAATGTTGCTAGAGTCCCAATTGAGTGGTTAATCGAAATCGAGATCGAGTCTTCCGGTGCGGTGGTTCCAGCTCGAGCCCGCCAGCGGCAGAGCGGGAAAAGCATTACCACGGAGATTTCAGGCGTGTGATTGCGTTCTCTTGATGTATTTTAAATCGGGTCCTACTGTACTGGGGGAGTTGGTTGAATTACACTGCTGATGCCGCTTCGATTAAATTTTTCTGAATTTATTGGGGTTACTTAAAGGTTTTAAATTTGGCCTTAATATTATTATTGCGCTTATTCGAACGTATTTATTTAGGTACTTTGATGTCCCCGACGTTGTCAGGGCTTTACGCTAGGGTTTTCAAAACGGCACAGTAATTTTTATCTTTTTTAACTGTCAGGTATGCAAAAATTCATTAAAAAATATCAAAATTATATTTTAAGGGGTAATTTAATAAAAATGCTCTTGTAGACTTGTAACTGCAACAATAATTTTGATACAAATTCGTTTATTCACTCCCTTATACAGCTTGGATACCTAATATGCTGAAGTAGCAGATGTTTTTAATAGCACCGAAAGAACTTACAAAAAAGCATTACACTCACAGACATAAGAATATATAGACTAGAAATTAAAGGTGAGGGGTAAAATCAACTGTTGAAGAACGAAAGGGGTAAAGCTGACTGTGATTCGTCAATAAATCAATCTGACAGGATATAGGCATCTCGCATTATAATATCACCATTTAGTTCTTAAAAGTAAAATCTGCTTTTGAATGAATAGACATTTTTACATGGGAGCGCAAATTACTCGCCACGTTATGAACTAATTTGCGAAGTCCAAATTCGGCAAAGTAAATTTCTTCTATTTTCAGAGTCGTAGTTAGTTTCAGAGTATTTAGTTAAGACACTTTTACAAATGTTTCATAATTTACTTACCCCAGTAAACAACGATGAGCACACTCGAGAATCGCTACATTGTGATGTGATAGTATATGTTTCTAAAACTGATCCATATAATACGGTGTGAATAAGCTTAAAATAAAGTAAAATAATGCTTACTTATGGAATGTAATACGACAATTGGGTTTATTCTCTTTTTCACATCTATTTTTACAAGTTTTCATATCACAAGCAACCATTTTGCCGTGTTATTTCGTAAAATGCCTCGACCATAGCTCGACGCTAGTTCGAACAAGAATGATGACGTCACGTTTTCTAAATTCACTTGAGGCCATACGCGAGCCCAGCCGGCTCCAATGGAACCGCTATGGGGAGTGGGGAATAATACGCTTTTAATCACTTAGGGCAGGTCTACTAATATTCATATGTCTATGATTACACTTGTTTTTAGAAAACATTTATTAGTTAAAATTTTGATTCCTATACCTGATTGTAAATTTTAGTTATTAAATTTTGTATTTTTACACTGTTTAATTGTTTTGTAATATTGTAAACAATGTTTTTTCTGTTTTTTAGGGTACTTGTACCGTAAATAATGAAATATTACACAGGTATGGCACTATGTATGAGAGTGAATGAAGCAATAAGTTTGTGAGGAAGAAGACAGAGATGTGTGGCGATCCATCTTCTCTGCCTACTGCTCCAAGAAACGACATGATGGTTTTATAGTTAACAAATAACACTGCTCTATTCGTAAATCTTTTTAACTTCAGGTGAATATTAGTGTTTTTCGACAGCAGGAAGAAAAGCTGCGTGGTCTTATATTTGGATTAGAGACCAAAATACTTAGCAAATACGTAGTACGGATATGTGCTGCTTTGTTCCATTATTAAAATTGGTTTTCACTTGAGCGATTTTTGTCATATTACGCCAAGTAAGCAAAATTGTTTTAAGTGATCGCTTGCCATAATGTGCAAAAATTATTGAACATAAAAATCTGGTATAAATTGTGAAATCTAGGAGGATTCATTGGCTTTAAACCGCAGTAAGCAGTTTTATATGTTTCCATAATAATATTTTGAGGAATATAATTAATTAAATATTATTATAAATGTATATAAACGACATCAATCGCTATAGCGGTAAATAATTACAATTCAACACACCTTTAAAAAGTAACACAAATTAAAGAATAACTTTGTTTTAAACCACTTTATTACATTTATAGACGTCGACCGGTTTCGGTTGAACTCAACCTTCATCAGGACAGTACAAATATAAACTAAAATATAATACAGAGGAAGATTATTAGGTAAACAATAAAGAAAGAGAAAGTATATAAATGTGAGGGAGAGAGCATCAGGGCAGCGGAGTAGGTAGTGGGGTCGGGGAGGGGTGGGGATTACCCAGGGAGAAAGGAAACATCTTTAAAATAGGGCTTTTAGTGAGTTCTATCTGTTTGTTTAAAATTGGGTAATTATTTTTATTTTTACTTGCTTTTGAGATTTCCAATGATTCTAGATTATTGAGACGTATTCCTATTTTATTTTTATGTAGTATTTGAACTCCTGTCGTTCTATTAAATGTATGATTAGTGTTAATTAGGTGTTCGGCGAATTCTGAAAAACCGGTATTTTTTAAACACCTGACATGTTCTTTTACTCGAATATTTACATTACGCGCGGTTTTACCAATATATATTGCCGGGCAATCGTTGCAATTAAGTTTGTAGATCCCAGAGTGGCTAAACGTATCTTCTTTATCTTTACAATTATTTAAAAATTTGGCTAAGTTATTATTAGTATAGAAGGCCGGCCTAATTTCTGATGGAAGTTTAGATGTGCAAAGGGAAGAGAATTTACTTATGAACAAAATTCTACGCCATTGGGTAGTTAAATTATTATTATTAATAGTTGGTAGAGCATTATATAGAAATTTATTTGTTGCGATTCGGCGAAGTTTTTTTGAAAGGATTTTATCAATAAGATCAGAGTGATAACCGTTGTTATTAGCTATTTGTTTTATTGTAAGGAGTTCGTTAGAAAAATTATTATTAGATAATGGGATGGTGACTAGCCGGTGGATCATGCTGTGAAAGGAGGAATGTTTATGTGAGATAGGGTGGTTGGAGGTGTTATGGATTACGGTGTCCGTAAATGTAGGTTTTCTAAAAATGTTGAAGTTAATTCTATTTTTAACGATAGACAAAGAAAGATCTAGAAAGTTTAAGCTGGAATTTATGCCCATCTCTAATGTGAACTGGATTTGTGAGTGGAAGGAATTAAGGAGTGTCAGGAAAGTGTTTAACTGGCGCTCTGTGCCCGTCCAAATACAAAAAATGTCATCCACATAACGTTTCCACAAGAGAATATTTTTTAATAATGGGGATTTACATGCAAATATTTTATTTTCTATATTATCCATAAAGATATCAGCTAGTACAGGGCTAGTAGGAGCGCCCATTGGTAGACCAGATCGTTGTTGGAAAACAACATCATTAAATTTAAAGTAATTTTGGTTTAAACACAGGTTAAAAAGGCGAGTAAGATCGTTAGAGAAGTCATTAGGTAAATTGGAACTATTTAGTAAGTTAGCTATTAAAGATTTACATTCTATTATAGGTATATTAGGGAACAAATTGACAACATCAAAAGAAATAAGTTTAGAATTAGCTGGGAGTACTAGATCCTTCAAATCGTTCACTAGTTCCATAGAGTTCTTAATTGTGTATTTGGGGAAAAACACATTGGCATTATTGAATGCATTATTGAATACACACCTAATTAACACTAATCATACATTTAATAGAACGACAGGAGTTCAAATACTACATAAAAATAAAATAGGAATACGTCTCAATAATCTAGAATCATTGGAAATCTCAAAAGCAAGTAAAAATAAAAATAATTACCCAATTTTAAACAAACAGATAGAACTCACTAAAAGCCCTATTTTAAAGATGTTTCCTTTCTCCCTGGGTAATCCCCACCCCTCCCCGACCCCACTACCTACTCCGCTGCCCTGATGCTCTCTCCCTCACATTTATATACTTTCTCTTTCTTTATTGTTTACCTAATAATCTTCCTCTGTATTATATTTTAGTTTATATTTGTACTGTCCTGATGAAGGTTGAGTTCAACCGAAACCGGTCGACGTCTATAAATGTAATAAAGTGGTTTAAAACAAAGTTATTCTTTAATTTGTGTAATAATGTCAAGCCACAAAGTGTTTGCTTCCTTCGATAATTTAAAAAGTAAATTAAAGTCATTAAGACCGACAAAAAAAACTAATATATGAACCTAACGTACGTAATCTATTTAAACTAGTCTTTATTTCATCAATGGAATCCTCTGATGCCCTATTCTTATACAAAATCGTGAACAGTCTTGTTGATTCATCATATTTGCTAGAAAAAATTTCATTTCGTTGCTCTGAACACAACACCAGATCGAACGACTTATTTAGAACACCACACTGTAAAGCCAAATATGCGCAAAACTCTTTAATAGGACGTATCTGTAAAACTCACAATGCCTCTAGAGATGTACACATTTTCAACTGTAACTTGAAAACATATAAAATGCAACTAAACTGATAACTTAATTTTTTATTTTGTGAAATAATCCTATCATCATAGTTTATTATCACATATATGTATTACAAATCACATATATGTATTACTACTAACTGTCTTTAATTGTTTTTATAAAAATTTGTAATTTCTTAAGTTGTTTATTCTTTATATTTCTTTGTCATTTATAAATATATTATAAAGGTGTAAATATATGGAATCAATGACTAGAATTAATGAAACATTATTGGTCTAATATTGTAAATAATTGCTGTTTATGCTAAATATATAAATTACTGTTTGTTTCCTAAATAAAATAAAATAAAAAAAATACTTTTCATGACTTTATATCATTTTGACGAAGTGTGTTAAATTGACATTTTGATGAGTTATCCGGTTACCACTTTGTGTAGGTATAAAGGATTTATTTAATTAGAAATCAATTACTCAAATCAACTTCTATTAGATCATTAAATTTTTAAGCAAGCAACACCTGATTTGGAATGTAACAAAAAAATGTCTAGGACATAGTGTATTGCGACAGGTGAAATGAATTGATTTAAGAAATTTATTAATCAGTCATCAAGATCACTTGTCAATCAAAAAAAATACCAATCAAACCGGTTACTGGCTAAATTATTTATGGAATCACTGATTAAACAACTCAGGTAGTATTAAATATACTATACTATATTAATATTACTTACATTAAATATTAATATAGTACTTACATTAAACAGTGGTCATTATAAACGTTTTCTTATTTTAATGTTTTCATTCGTGATTTTCGATTATAAAAACGATCTAAAACCACACATTCCGAAACGGTTCTAACTGGCTACAACGGCATTATGACATAGAAAACGCCAATGTCTGGTATGATGGCTGTCAACGTCGCCAGGCATGACGTCAACATCACCGAATCAACGAATAAAAACGAGCATATAGTTTTGGCGGCAAATCGAAAATGGCACAGTTTAAATCGTTACAAAAAATTTATTCGTGGACATAAAAATAGTAACAAAAAAAAATAGAGAAAATGCTCTAAACCACTGGAGTGATTTTTTGACATATTTTACCATTTTGCCATATTTTACCATGTGTCATATTTAAAAAACCTAAAAATATGGGATATACGGTGAAATCTAGGTGGATTCATTGGCTTTTAATCTCAATAAGCAATTTTGTACGTTTTGATATTAATATTTTGAGTAATGGTATTAATTAAAAGTTATGGTAAATGTAAACTTTTTTTTTTGGTAAAATATTTTTTACATTTCAGAGTTATCCAGTAATGTTGGCCTCACTGGGTGGCTTACCCGTGCTGAGGCCTTCATTTTATGATATAAAATAAAATCTACATAATACATTTAAGGCGATGCACTACGTCGTGTAATATTTTAAATTGAGCCGCTGTCAATAACAACCCTTACGTAGATGGCGATAAGGTTTAAATTCCCGCTTAACACTATCCGCCTGTTTTGATTTATGCAAGAAAAAATCTTGGCCAAAAAGTGCCTTTTATTTTATTTTGTGGATGTTCAGGCATAAATATTTAATTTTTTTTCGATTATTTTATAAATAACTTAATTTGCCACATTATACAATAAAATCATAACCAAAAATGGGATCGTAAGTAGGAAATTTTGAACTTTAAAGCAGTTTTCATGGGCCTTATACATTATTTTTTTCTGGGCTTATAAAAAGACTTATTTCAGAAATACTCGATTATTTCAAAGGCCAAGATGTATTCTACTTGCAGTATTTAATTAAAGCATCTGAAACATTTCTAGGTGACGAAATTTTCAAACCAAAAATACATGATTTTGAATTACTACGTATGGCATCGCCTTAAAGAGAAAATAATACATTTAAAATATAATCGTGTGTGTTTGTGAGTGATGTGTGTTTTGGTTGTTACGTGTAGGTTTTTTTTTTATTTTATGGTCTGAAATTATGGTAATATTGTCTTTTTGGTCCATTAATCCATTTTGTAATTTTGTGTCGAAATTTATTAATGTTTTCCTCAATTTTAATTTCAAGTGTTAATCTATATATATCAATTATTAATATATATCAATTAGTCTATCTCAATTATTAATGTTTCTTTTTTTGTGACTTTATTGAAATATTTAAAGAAAGATTATGTTTGCCAAACAATGTACATGTTTATATGTTTATAAAACTATTAGCACACACGAAGATGTGAGCTAACTTAAGATTAATAAATAAATAAATAAAAATAAATAAATATGCTATCAGTAATCAGTGTTCAAACTTAAGCAGAATCAGTAAGTAATAGTCTACTATGAGTCTTATGGTGCATGGCTTATAAAGTAAAATAATTATGTCAGTTAATTTTTTATTTAATATAAAATTAAACTTCACCATAAATATCTCGTTGAGGAAACAACGCGTTAAATAGGTACGTATATTATAAGTAAGTCTTTGTTTACATTCTTTCCGCGTGTGAAATTCCTCATTCAATTGCTCAAGACTTCTAATGAGGGAAAAATGCATAGTATTTCTCGTATGTTTTACGCAAAAGATTATGTTGTACTGTTTTTTATCCTCAGATTCGTATCTCTTTAATAACGCAGATAAACATTGCTTTCTGAATATTGTATTTAAAGGTGAATTCCTTTATGCTATTCATGTGCATCAGAGACATGCTTGTTTTTTACCCATATTAGAAGCAAAAAATATTTTTTTGTTGGTGTTATACATGCGAAGTTTTTGCTGAAAATATAACAATTTACACATTAAAAAGTTATTTAAAACGCACAGTTATGTAGATTGTTTTCTCAGAGATAATTTAAGCAAAGGGAGATATGGCACGAAAGCGTGGCGACTGCTGAAGAAAAATATATTAGTCAAGATATATTATCAAGGCAAATAAATGCACGTGCAAGTGATTCTTAATAAATTAGTTATTCTCTTTTTTTCCATGTAGAGGTAAAAAAATATGTAACGAATTGTTTCGCTTCATAGCTCATCTAAATATAATACATCAATGGAGATGGTCTGAATTCTCGACAAATCAGTTTTCAATTTTGAAAATGGAAATTTAAAAAAAAAAAAATGTTCAAAATATTAATCATATTAAAGAAGTTCCAATTTTAAAAATGACATTTGCATATCCAAGTTGTGGAGTTTGTTGAACGGGAGTTACAGACAGAATCATAACCAAAATTAGTATTTTGAATGAATAGGTACTCCGATGATCTCTGCTGCCCTGGTTGTGGTTTAGTAAGCAACGATACCCGGCGTGGTGGAAGGGAAATCTCATGATCCATGCAGCCCGCTTTCCTCCGCTGGATTAGAATACAATGCAGAGATGACATGATGGACTAACATATTGTGTCGATGGTGGGAAGTGAAGCACTGTACACTGTACAGTACACCGTGCAGCGACTGTAGGGTGCAGAAGTTGACCTCTGATAGTTTAAGATGAACATTGATTCCTGGAAACAACGATTCCAAATATTATGTCAGTCAACATAAATACTGTCATCATGTCATTTAGATACTCGTTGGCAATGTTTTCTCAGAAATTTTAGGTGTCTTAAACTGCATGGAATATAGTTAGAAAAAGGTTATAATAACATACCTCAGTAATAATAACAATTAAGTTTAGCATAATACCATTCTTCTGTATGGGTTCTGAGTAATTTTAAATGCAAATTTTAATATTGATTACTTTTTCACTGAATTGTTACGTTCATATTATTAAATGTTTGTAAAAGCTCTTATGGGCGTATAATAAATATATCAATTGCACACATTAAAAATATTAATTTCAATTGTGACTCCATATGTAACCCCAGTTCAATGAACTCTTAAACTACTTTGAATTTAATTTTTTTTGCATGGTGCCATTAATGAAATAAAAAAAATCATTATTTCACAAAAAAAAACAACATTAGTAGTTTAATTTTCTATATTGTACGCTTTACACTACTTATCTCACTAGGTGTAATCTGTTTCGTGGTAAGCGACAAGAATTCACAGTAAAAATAATTAATTGTAATGTTATTGACACATTTATGAAGTGTTTCATTTAGATTAATATGTGAAGGATAAGAATATTATAGATCTTCTATAAAAAACACAAAAAGGTAATACATGTTATCAAAAAGCGACCAACAAGATTTTACTCCATTCGACTGACTGTTCATTAGGGTGTATCGATTTTTAACTTTTTTTTTGTTTTCAAATTCCAAGTTGAAATAAAGTTGCTACTAGGTACCACAACTTACCACAATTTTTTTTGGATTTTTAAAAAAATGTTTAGGTCTCCCGCACAAGGCCTAAAGTTTTAATTTTTTTCAAAAAATATCAATTTTTTTTTTTAATTTAAAAAAATAAATTCATAACTTTTTTGTTTATTCCAAGTTAAAAAACAGTAATATTAGGGCATAAAAATAAGTACGAAACGGTTTTTTTTAATAAAATATGGTATTTTGGTCTCCCGCACAAGCCCTAAAGTTTGTTAATTTTGATGAAATTTTGTAATTTTGTGTACATATATGAACCATGTTTTTTTAAGTTTAAGCCACCGGAATTAATTGTACTTTTTTTACAGAAGGCATAAAATGAGACAATATATATATACATAATTCTTATATACATACAGTAAAAATATATACCACATATATACTATATATATATATATATATATAATATGTTTTATACCTGAAAAATGATAGTTGGACGGTGTAAATTGTATGAGAAAGGTGTTGAAAGAAACTAATGTTATTTGCTATTACTGTTGTTTTTTACAAAAGTATAAAAGGTTATAACATGTCATAAAATGTAGTATAAAAACTAAGTACAAAATGTTGCTGATTACTTTCCATACGACATGAGTGGCAGTTTTCTTGTTCTACTGCAAATTTACTGACTTGTTTAAGTATTCGTCCTTCCATCTTGGCTTCAAAACCTTAAATCAAAATTATGTATAGTTTTTACATAGGCCTAGTGAAAATTTTATAAATGTTATTACAGTTCCCAAATGAAATTTCAATTTAATATAGAAGACAGTATGATAAAGACGTTATTTAGAAACATTATAACTACAAAATAGTCGAAAAAACTTACTTAAATTCTAATCCTTTGCAGAGGTTTTGTACTGGCTCTTGGTCTCGAACGTTGGTAGCTCTTTACGGTCTTCCAGTCTGGCACGGATAAAACCATCTCTTTCGATCAGCCCACATACTCGCTTTAAAGCTTCTGTGACTTTCTTGACAATTCGTTCCACCGCTTGAGTGTGAGAAGGAATTCTAAATTCAACCCTTCCACTTTTGCCAGTTTCCGCAATTGACTCCAACTCTTCTAGGCTCATATCAGTAACAAGAAGGGGTTCGGTTACTGAAGTGGATCGCCAGTCAATCATATCTATATAGTCTTCGGCATCAAAATTGATCTGAGGGGGTTTAAATACCCTTACCCCTTTCCTTTCGGTTGCGCGAGCTTTCTGGATTCCCTTATAAGCCAAGGCTCTGATATGTTTTCGTTCATCGAACAGCATAGCTATCAAAACATGCTCTGGGTGAGCCATGAAAGTATTTCTCTGTAACGTTGCATGGGCGACTTTTCTTAGCTCATCTTCCAAGTAATTGCGGAAAAGAATCCTTTTTAAAAAATGAATGGAAGCTTGCGGGATTTGGGGATTGCACTTAATTGAGAACCATGATGGTATGTAGACCTTCATTATGAACTCTGCAAGCTTTCTTAGCTGAGGGGTCGGATCATTGGTGGCTACATACAAACGAAGGACTCGATTTGCCAGAGTAAGCCACCTGGCGTGCGAGATGTTGCCGGGGTTTCGTTTGGCCAACTCTTCAGCAATAGAATTGTCTTCCATATTAAATTGAAATTTCATTTGGGAACTGTAATAACATTTATAAAATTTTCACTAGGCCTATGTAAATACTATACATAACATTGATTTAAGGTTTTGAAGCCAAGATGAAAGGACGAATACTTAAACAAGTCAGTAAATTTGCAGTAGAACAAGAAAACTGCCACTCATGTCGTATGGAAAGTAATCAGCAACATTTTGTACTTAGTTTTTATACTACATTTTATGACATGTTATAACCTTTTATACTTTTGTAATAAACAACAGTAATAGCAAATAACATTAGTTTCTTTCAACACCTTTCTCATACAATTTACACCGTCCAACTATCTTTTTTCAGGTATAAAACATATTATATATATATAGTATATATGTGGTATATATTTTTACTGTATGTATATAAGAATTATGTATATATATATTGTCTCATTTTATGCCTTCTGTAAGAAAAGTACAATTAATTCCGGTGGCTTAAACTTAAAAAAAACATGGTTCATATATGTACACAAAATTACAAAATTTCATCAAAATTAACAAACTTTAGGGCTTGTGCGGGAGACCAAAATACCATATTTTATTAAAAAAAACCGTTTCGTACTTATTTTTATGCCCTAATATTACTGTTTTTTAACTTGGAATAAACAAAAAAGTTATGAATTTATTTTTTTAAATTAAAAAAAAAATTGATATTTTTTGAAAAAAATTAAAACATTAGGCCTTGTGCGGGAGACCTAAACATTTTTTTAAAAATCCAAAAAAAATTGTGGTAAGTTGTGGTACCTAGTAGCAACTTTATTTCAACTTGGAATTTGAAAACAAAAAAAAAGTTAAAAATCGATACACCCTACTGTTCATTGATGTTTTGTATATACGTCAAATCTAAAATTTATTCTAACTAAAAAAAACATTCTATCGACACAATCACATCACCAGAAATATAACCAGAGTTAATCATACTACGAAAAATTTATTTCTGTAAACTTCACCCGCTATAACAAAGGGGAATCCCTACATCCCTCGCATGGAGGGTGAAATAACACTAAAAATTCTTTCTGTAAACTTCACCCCCCCACAAAGCAGTGGCATCCCTACATCCCTTGCGTGGAGGGTGAAATAACACTAAAAATGTTTTCACTCTAATTTTTTTCTTGAAATGAAAAAAAATATTGCAATTTTCAAAATTAGAATTGTTTTTCTAAATAAAATAGTCGTACATAATGTTGCGGCTACCTTGCTAGCCAACAACACTACTTTATATTTAGTAATTGAAAATCTGAAAACACATTGAAAACGACATAGAAAACTAATAATAGAAATGAATATCTTTAGTTCGCCTTAGCACAGGTCACTCTAGTGAGGAGGGCTAAGAAATACAATTTACTATACAAATACGAGTATTTAATATCATTTTTTTATATGTACAATGTTTAAATAGTCGCTAAAATAAAAATATATAACTACCTATATCATATTATTAATTACTTATAAATAACTACAATAATGTCGATTTTATATGTTTTTAAATTATTTCTTTAATTAATAAAAATGTACATCTTTCTTCCAGGGCTATCTTATCTACATACAATCTTTTTGTTGGTATGTATTTTCGAACAAAGAGATATGTAAAAATATTTATGCAGTCGGTAGTAGAGTAAAGACGCCATTTACCGGGTAGTTGCCTAATTCCGGGTACCCCTTTATGTCGAAACTGGTGCCAACTGCGGGAACTAATCGACCGGTACAACAGAGATCTTACCATCCGCCATCATAAGGCGAAGATCGACAACCGTCACTCGCACATTCATTAAGTGGAAGGCATTTTTGCAAAAAATCTGATAAATAGTTTATCAAGGCAGTTTTAACACGGCATATTTTGATAACAAGGTTAAGTGGTGTTTAGAGTTATTATTATTTTTCTTTTAACCTATGTAGTTAAGTTCACACGACATGCATTCTTTGGACATCTCATAGCTCTGTTACGTTTCTGTCATCATTTTGTTGTTCAGATTTGTGATATCCGCAATACCGGGTACCCGGTAATGGCCAACTTCGGGTACCCGATAAAAGGCTTACTGTATTCAGCTAATATTTGTTTTAGATGGCAACTTCAACACGCAAAAAATTGGATCCTTCAGATATGAAAAGAGCTATAGAAGCTGTTCAAAACAAAACGATGGGATATATGAAAGCAGCCCGGGAGTTCCATGTCCCACAGACTACTTTGGAAGATTACGTGAGAAATAAGAAGCAAATAAGTTGCATCGACAAACTGATTTCCCAGAAGTCTGGAAGAAAGCCTACACTGTCAGCAGGATTTGAAAAACAGCTTGTGCAGTACTGTATTCAAATGGATGAACGGTTCTACGGACTCACTCTCGCTGATGTCAAAAGTTTAGCTTTTCAACTTGCCGATTTAAACAAAATACCACATCCGTTTAACGTCGAAAAAAGGTCTGCTGGTGGGAAATGGCTTAAATTATTTTTACAGAGACACCCCTATCTTGCCAAGAGGAAGCCCCAAGGCACGTCTTTGGCTCGTATTAAAGGTTTCAACACAGGCAATGTTTAAAAAAAAAATGATATTTTGGAGGCACAACTAGACAGTGTTGATAATTCCCCAACTAGAATTTACAACTTAGATGAAACCGGTATCAGCGTTGTGCAAAGTAAATTGCCAAAAATATTATCGCTGAAAGGAAAGAAGCAAGTCGGAGCTATAACATCTGCAGAAAGAGGAGCCCTCATAACTGTTATAACATGTATGAGTGCATCTGGAAACTACGTACCTCCGATGCTCATATTTCCCCGTAAAAACATGAAAGCAGAACTCATGGATGGAGCTCCTCCAGGAGCTATATCGGCGTGCCATCCTTCAGGCTGGGTTCAGCAAAATATTTTTACTGATTGGTTTCGCCACTTCGTTAAATACACCAGGCCTTCTAAAGGGGATCAAATTATTCTTATTCTTGATGGTCATTACTCGCATACACGAAATATTGACGTAATCAACATGGCCCGCGACAATGGCGTTATAATAATTTGTTTACCCCCACATTCAACTCATAAGATGCAACCGCTAGACGTAGCTTTTATGAGGCCATTTTAAACATATTATTCAAAAACTGTAACTACGTGGTTGAGGAATAATGTCGAAAGAATGGTGACTCCATTACAAGTCGCAAGTCTTATGGGGCAAGCATACCAACGTAGTGCAGCTGTTGAAGTGGCCATCAATGCTTTCCGCAAAAGTGGCATATTTCCTTGCAATCGTTTCATATTCAGAGACCACGATTTTGCTGCTCACGATGTTCCAGAACCGGAAGAATCACAAAATATTACGCTAGAAGCTGAGTTACTTGATTCTGGCATACATCTCACTCAGGCGTTGGCAACTGTTGGCACTGTAGATACCCCTGCTGCATATTCAAGCATTGATCCTATTAGATGTATTGACATTAAAAAACTACCTACTGTTAAACCTAACACAAGTAAAAGAACCGGATCTGCTTGTTTAATTTCAGGATCCCCATACAAAAACAATTTAAGTGAGTCTTCAGCTAAACAAGATAAGAAAGGCGTCAGTAAATTAAATTTGGCTATAGGTAAACAACGCATTATGAAAAAACAGAAGAAAACTGAAAATACAACGAAGATGAAACGGAACCAAAAAAAAGTGGACACATCATATTCCAGCAGTGGTGAGAGTAACGATGAGTCTGTTATTTTCATGGATACCGACGATGATCCAGATACCGATGAAAAAGATGCATTTACTGTAACAAAGCATATTCGTCTAATTTTAGAGGAGAAAAATATTTAAAATGCATTGCATGTAAAAAATGGGCTCACGTAGAATGTTCCGGTAACGGGAATTTCGATTTCATATGTGATATTTGCCTTAACGGTTGAACTTAACAGTACGAAAATAAACAGCCTTTTTATAACTTAACTAACTATGTTTTATTAAAAAAAAAAAAAATTTCAATGCACCTGTAGAAATACTTTTTATGCGTATAACCGGGTACCCGATAAATGGTAGGCATCCTATCACCGAGTACCCGATAAAAGGCAAGTATGGTACCCGATATAAGGACCTCTTTTTTTCAAAGACAAAATTTCTCCTTTCACATATTTTTCCTTTTGTATTTTTAAGTACGGCCGCTAAATTATTTTTATTGTACATACATGATAAAAGATTAATACAGTTATACACATACAAACTCATTTTCAGAAAATTCAATCATTTCTTCGTTTTATGGCTGATCAAAAAAAAGTACCCGGTAAATGGCACCCTTACTCTACTAGCTTGTTCCGTGGGTTTTAATATCGTGTCGACAGTTTGGGAAAATAAGAAGCGATTTTTCATTCGATACGGAGAACATCTCAATAAAGAATGCATCTTTTTATGGAATTATTTGGAAATTCATCACTAATTCTATGAATTTTATGAGACGATACAGATCTCTCAACTGATACTGTGAAATTAAACAAACAACGATCTTGATTGGCAGCTCTTTGACTCTTAGCCAAATGGGTTTGAAACAGTATGATGAGAATGGTCTATTTCGCATTTGAATAAAACATTATAATACGAGCGCAGATCCGTGAAAAATTACGGAATATTTAAATTGTGGGATTTGTGAAGGTAAAATAAAATAATTTTCAAATTCAAAAATAGTCAATATTCTTAATAATATAATGATATTTTTTGTTGATTAATTAGAGAGACATTAAAATTTTACCTTTAGATAAACACCATTAGTTAACTTGAAAAAGCATATGTCAAAAAAATTAACAAAAGAAATACAAATTAAAAATATTAAAATAATTAATTAATTCAGAGTACAATAATTATGGTAAACCTACGTTATCGCTTATCAGAATTACAACCTAACCTAACCTAACTTTTCAATTTGGAAGGCGAGAAAGGGTAGGTTACTATTACGAATGGTGACTTAGCAGGGGTTCCCGGGTTCATGGAGTGAGGTTTGTCTGGATCTAGGTGACGAGTACCTTTGTTCACCTGCTGAGTATCGAGAAAGACTGGTTGAGGGAAGTCTTTTGACCACTTCAGACTATATCACTCGGACTATTTCGACCTATCGCCTTACCTTGCAGTTGGGGAGGTATAATGATGGACCCTTCGTACTTTTTTCTTTCCCATTTAGATTAAGAAATGAATATTTTAAATTTTACTAAAAATATCTTCAAATTATTGGTATTTAAAAACGGGATTGCAGGCCTTTAACGAATAAATTAACACGTTTAACGTTTCCTGATGAACTTTTAGGACATTTCGAATATATTATCACGATGTCGGAACACGTGCTCAAACCTTAGGAAACAGTTGGCACCCTTAAAAAATAAAAATTGGTATGCTCGCGCGGTGACACAAAAATAATCTAGCTAGATGATAGCGAAACAGCTATCCTATATGAAAATTCAGACCCTCGCCTCGTATTGACATGATTGAAATCTGCTCATACATTAAAGAAAATTTCGCAGTTTGTATCTGCGTATAAAATATCTAAAAAATAACTGCGAAATAACACAAGCTCAACTTAACACGATACCTTGGACTTAACCGTAAAAAATACCAATATAAGAAATATATAATATTACGTAGGTGTTCACCGAATAATGTATAAAATATCAAACGACATTTCGTTAATCAAAACTGGGACAACTTGTGGCCGTCCAAAAATGTCGCCAAAAAAAACTGGACTTGTGTACGTCAATCTATGTAAGTCACTGAGCAATGTCCATTAGTGACGAAAGAACAATGCAGAGGGTAGGTACCAAAGATATTAGAAGAACGAGATGTGCTATGCGCAGTTCGTACTGAGTGGAATTGTTTTGCCGAGTGTCGCCGGTTTTGTTCACCAATACTACTGCACACCTTCGCTTGCGCTAAGGTATCCGCACTAATACATAGAACAGATTTCTGTGCGTACACGTCCCGATACCATTCAAAGTACCCTAATTAGGTAGTACTCCGGCTACGGTCCGGCGGCCAACATAGCATATCTCGTTCTTCTAATATCTTTGGTAGGTACTCTATAAATCACCCTTGTGAAAGACCACCAAACATAATCAAAACGTTGTCGTTTGAAATGGCCTTTGCCGTGTTTGATACCCAATTCGAAAGAGCCGGATACTTCCCATTTTTTATATGATTTTCCCCTCTCTACTCCCATCAGCCTCACAGCATACCTCAAATGGGGATGACATAGTTCTACTAGCGCAGGGCAGTTAAGAGCAGTTGGGACTCTTTCGCAGGATTCTTTTTTTTAGATAACACTAAAAATTTATTTCTGTAAACTTCACCCACCATAAGACAACAGTAGATCTCGCGTAAAAAAAAGCTTATGTAGGGTGTCCTGGGGTAAAGTGCGCTATTCTACATAATTTTATAATTAGGAAAGATGATTAACTTTTTTTTAATTCAGACGTTGAATATTAAAATATTCAAAGGCATTTCTTTCAATTCTTAAAAATAAGTAAAGAAGGGGCTGTGAAGATCGGCTAAATTTCGTTAAGACTTTTATGAAATACATTATTATTATTTTTTTTTTTTAAATAAAATCGTTTTAATCTAAGTCATCAGTATGCTGCATTCTACACAAACGCATGAATAATAAGCACCTACCTAGTTGTTGGTGCTATTCTCAGTCTGTTATTTTATATCGAAACTCCGCCCAGTGAATAGTAATTTGATAGCAAGTTCCGATGCCTATTATTATTATTATTAAATCTAATAAAAAACGTTTCGAATGACGGACGATGGACAAGAATTAAAAATAAAAAAAAATCATCGTGTAATTTATTTAGGTTCACCAAAAAACGTGGTGTAAATACTCGTATTACACGGCACGTAACATCAGAACAGTGATATTTCTGACTTATTACCATGGCGTTTATTTGAATCTTATTGTTCAGTGTTATGAATTTCGCGTATTATTGATGATTTGTTAACGGCAACGACAGAGGCCAATAACATATAGACGCCGGAAAAGCAAAACGGCGTAAGCGACAATTTATTACAAAATAAGTTAATTTACATTTTTGATCAGTCAAAAATTCTAATCAAAACTGTATGATTGATTAATTGTTGATTAAATTGTCGCTTACGCCTTTTTGCCTTTCCGGCGTCGATATGCTTTCAGTAGATCTATTGTTATGTTCAAATTTTTGCTATTTTTTGACGATTTACCGTCCCAAAATATTATTTCTTCCGTAATGAATGTTTGAAATAATAAATATAAAAATAATGATTGTTTATTGCATTTTTTAAGATTTTTCATTAGATACGTTACCAAATGGGGATCGGCATGAAAAAACCGCACCGTGTAAAACGCCCATAAGCTTGTATCCTTTGTTGGATTCGAACTACAGCCAAATCATCGCTTAGCCACCATTAAAATCTATAAAACAAATTATAAGTATTATCTAGGTTCAAAAAAAGACTCAATTTCATAAAATTGATTTTAAATGCATCCAATAGCATTGAATAGGCTGCCTTATTTGCAATTACAAACGCTGTATGAGTCAGCGACTTAAAAATAATTTTAAAAAGTTTTTTTTCCAAATTTTAAGCGCTACATATCGAAGAGAGAGTCTATTGAGAACAAGCTAATGACTGTATTGTGTCTTTAATTTTTTCAATCTCAACGGAGTTTCACAATACGATGAAAATTAATCGACAAAACGAGGTTGGGAAGAAATCGAGTCGCGACAATGACTTGGCTTTGTACAGAGAAGGCGAAAATAGAATACAAAAAACAGATAACCAGACTTATAACTGTTAAAAAATAGCTAATTTTGGCTGTATTAGCAAAGCGTTTAAAATATCTGCGGGATAAATTGTATAATATGTACTTTATTATTGTCTGCTGAAGGAGTGTTTTTAGGTCAAGATGTGAAATTTTTACGCGTAGTTATTTTGCAAGATAGAGGGTCGCAGAGGGCCTGGTAGGAGACAAATGTCTTGGCTGCGAAATATACGAGAGTGGACCGGCATTAGAAGTGTGGAGGAGCTATTCCGGGCAGCGCAAGACAAAGAGACATTTTCAAGAGTGATCGCCAACGTCGGGGGGACCTGATACGGCACATAAAGAAGAAGAAGAAGTTATTTTATAGATTTTTTTAATGATCAGTTATCCTATTTCAATAAAACAAACAATGATATTTTGAATTAATTGATCGATTGCAGACGACGCTATTTCTTTGTCGATGATTACGATTTGGTTTGGATTTTAGGGTTAATTTTATTTTATTTGGAAAACCAACAGTTTACAATATGTTTACAATGTATGATAAAATATATATAACAACTCCACCAATAATAGGTTTTCACTGGTGTCTTAATTAAATATAATTGGTGATTAGAAGGTGGGAACTAATCTATGTAGAGTTATTAGTATTATGTGAATGTTGCTCATTGATTTTGGGTTTGAAGTTGAAAGGTGCTGAATTGAATCAATGGAATTCACTGTATAAAGTGTTAAAATATGTGAAACGCTTTGAATGAATGTATTTTGTTTTAGTTATTGTTGTGTGGAGGGAGGTCTAATGTGTGGCTTTATCTGATTTGCCTCGTGAGCACTTTCATTTGAATCTGCACAGTCAGGTAATTCTCAACCTTTGACTTAAAATTTCTTCTAAAACGCCATAATATCATCGGACAAAAAAGCAGAAACAAAGTTGGCAGCATAAAGCACCAAATCAAAAAGACAGGAAGCAACTTCCGAAGGCATTCTACTAATAGTGCAGAGATCATAATAGTATTGGTACTGACAGTCAAACAATAAAAATGAGCATCAACTTTATACACAGCCTTCAAAACATCCTTTCCCGTGCAAAGACACAATTTACAAATTAATTCCAAACAAAGTGGAATGCGTGACATTCTATTTATGTTGTATTTTCCTAGACCTAGACGCTACATCGCGATATTCAAATGTACACCTATAAATATTCCTCTAAAGATTCATCTCGCTGTAATTAAGTGTATTATTTAAGAGTCAGGTACATAACTGTACCGTGGGAATCTGCAGATCTGCGATGGCGGATTTGAACTGTGTGGGTATTTTGTATTCCTGCAAAGGATAAAGGTAACGTTTTGCGCATCCTTTTAACAGGTCTCCGTAGCGTATAAATCACAAACGGTGGTAGGTCGAGTCCGGACATTCTGCATAATTGTGGGTTCTTTATTACCAGTCTGATCGTATCAAGAGTGGCGACAATGAACAGAAGTGGGCCAGGAAAACTTGATTTTCTTATAAATATTTATAAACTAAAATTAGTTTCAAGCGCAAATTTCTCCGAGCCAATACATCTAACCCAAACAATATTGACATGTATTGAAAGTACATTTAACGACCTCTTATCAGACAATAGTTTCATTTAATACACGACACACATTTTCCGAGTAACGGGACGTTAAAAAAATATTTTGCATGTACTCTTTACAGGTGCCACAATTTGTGTCATCGTCCTGGGCTATAAAAGGGGCAGTGTCAAATGTAAATCATTTATTATGCGAACATGTGAATAATAAAGAACATGTGAATATTTAGCGCTAGAAAATAATACCTTAAAACGAACACCACTGGTGATGAAGCGGTTGAAGTGGTGGCACTACTGCAATCAGAGATGCTAGAGTGTGATGCTGCTCGGCAATTAAACATAAGCTATTTTGTCGTTCGACGGGTTTTCCAAAGATTTCAAGAGACTGGTGTCTTCATCCGGAGGCATGGATCAGGGTGACGATGCTGCACATCCTAAAGAGATGATCGCTTTATTGTCTCATAAGATTTTGCAATAGGTGGGATTTTTTGTGACGCTGAGTGTATACATACTACCCGATCTAGCGCAAGTTTCAGCACTCTTTCTAAACACTACAATCTTTAGTAAGAATTAACGTACTTATAGGGAAATAATTTCTAAAATTATGGTTGTTTCATTGATTTAACAATTCGTCAAATCTCCAAGATGATTTTCAAGCTCTTTGTTGGTTCTGTTGTGATTTCAGTTTTGTGAAGCAACTGGCCAGTAATGATATAATTATAGAACCTGAATAGAACTTTCACAGAACTTGCAAATCAATTTTGAAATTTGATCAATTGTTCGAATTCCGTAAAACAACCCTCCTTAGTGTGCTAGCTAAAATGCACTGCGGCCCACTATCTTCGTTATAACTTACTTGTTTATGGCAAAATGACATTTTTGTAAATGATACCGTATTACCAGATAACGGGTTTATATATTTATAAAAATCGTATTTTTCTATCCAATGTAATTTTCCCGAGATAGCTACGCATATTTAGTGACATGTTTTATTTCTCTAATATTATGTAAAAAAAATACCAAATTATTATTGAATTCGATTATATTTTCCAGCTAAATAAGCGGGTTTTTAGCTCAATAAGATAGATTAGGACATAGGTTAAGTTAGGATAGGTTAGATTAGGAGTTAGGTTAAAATGACATAGGCTAGGTTATGTTAAGAATTAAACTAGGTTAGGAGTATTGTTAGGTTTATTATTTATCTTCGTTATTCTATTTAGTATGGATGATCTGCAGTCTCTCGTGTCTAGGATGAACGAAGTATGCGTGAAGAATAAGTTAATGATGAATCTAAGTAAGTCTAAAGTAATGGTGTTTGAAAGAGAGAGTACGAAAACATTGTGCAATATAGCTGTGAATGAGGAATACTTGGAGCAGGTGGATGATTTTGTGTATTCAGGAAGCATGTTTACGAGAGATGGGAAGGCTGACAGAGATTTTGAAAGAAGAGTAAATGCAGGTAACTCCATTAATGGAGGACTGAACGCAGTTGGCGCTAACAAAAAATTGTCCAAAGAAGCGAAGTTAGCAGTACACAATAGAATGCTGGAACCTTCCCTGATGTATGGAAGTGAGGCATGGAACTGGCAAAGAAAGGATGAAAGTAGATTGAATGCTGTTGAAATGAGATCCCTGAGGCGTATGTGTGGTAAAATCATGTATGATCGTGTGAGGAATGTGGATATCCACAAAGAGTGCAAGGCTGATGTAAGCGTAATGAGTAAGATCAAGAAAGGGACGCTTAGATGGTTTGGGCATGTAGAGCGAATGAGCGAAGAAAGGAGTGTAAGGAGAATATACGATGCAAATGTGAATGGTAGCAGGTCGGGGACGCCTGAGGAAGACATGGCACGATCAAATGAATCAGATTCTTGAGTTGGGCCATGTCAAGAGTCAGAACAATAGAAGAGTATGTATGAGACGATGTATGAATGTGAATGAGGCAAGGAGTGTGTGCCAAGACCGAGTTGTTTGGCGGTCCGTCCTCTCTGCCTACCCCTACAGGGAAACGGCGTGATGGTTAGTTAGTTATTCTATTTTGTCGTTTAACCAGAATTCAATATCTACAGATAATTAATATTTTGAAATCCGGTCCTGCTCGATCATATCTGCCGTATGGTCTCACAGACTCAGACGGAGTTGATCTCGTGTGCCGGAATGATGCATGCCCTACATGAGAGTCGTGACCATTGTCTGTGAGCTGAGATCCTGCTAATGCCAACTGCCAACTGCCAACCAATACTACATTTAATTGTCCAAGGTAATTAATGCTAGGCTGCGTGCTAGCTGGTGTTATAACTACTATATCTAATAAAGGTTCTATGCGCGCTTTACCACTTCAATACGAGGGTAATTTAACGGTAAGCGACCATTTGTAATTTAGATTCAGATCAGCAATCAAAATATTTGATTCATTCGTCCAGAAAATGCACGACAGACTTTTGCAACTAGCCATTCAGTTTTTAAATATTTTTCCCAGTTTTCAATGTTTTGAATATTTTTTCATTATATTGTAATATTTCGTAAAAAAATATACTGTGTTTGAAACAAGATAAAATTATCTTTGAATTGTATGTATTTAAAATAAATATTTATATTTCTAAATAATAAAATTTTAACTTCAAACATGAAAAATGTTGTCAAAAACGTTTTCCATATTATTACAACATTTTGTACCCCAAATGTAAGAAAAATTAAGAAAACTCGATATTTCGAAAACACATTCATCTTGTTTAGACAATTTTTATGTAAATTGCAACTTCACTTTTCATCTTCTTTACAAAATAAATAAATCATTTGTAAAATCAAATTTTCATGCTTTTATTAATGGCATCCAGTATATAATTCGTCCGGTCAGTGGCTGAATTGGAATCGCGTTTAGGTCCCACCCAGACATCGTGTATTCAATTCCACGGCTGGCTAATTCCTCCATCACAACACAAGCAACACTTTCGTCTTACTGGGGTGGTAGTAGAAGATTTTTAATTACTGTTATTCGTAATCCGGGAATATTTATCTTTCTTTCAAAACTAATAAAAAAAATATATATATATATATATATATATATATATATATATATATATATATATATATATATATATATATATATATATATATTATATATTATATATATATATATATATATATATATTTGAGACAAACTGAGAAGATCTATTATTTCTCGCCTAACACCGAACAAATCACGTATTTCCACAAGATAGAAAAAAACTTATATAATGTATGTACGACCGGTAACGCATGACCCTAAAAAGAATGGCCTAACAAATAAATTATTAAGCCGTCAAAAGGGAAAAATAAATTGTATCAAATTATTTGTGACAATATTATAATATTCTGACATTTCCATTAGTGTTCAACTATTACTCGATACTTTTTCACATTATTTGTCTAGCTCTAGCTTATGTGTCAATAGCCTCTGAAAGTTGAGACAAGATGGGTTGAAGCAAGACTGTCACCAAACTAGGATCAAATTGCACGGACTATGAAAGCGACGGAGCCAATGAAAGTTATGCATTTGGTGTAACGAACAAAGTCAGGGCGCGTGTGGAGATGCGATTAATAATAATAGCATGGGAGAACGATGTTGGCTACTCATTGTGCGTGTGATTTCATACTAATAATGGATTGTGGCCCATCCCCATTGTTACTATTATCTGTGGCTTACAAGAATGAGGAAGAAGTTACAATGGAGCTATTAGCTGTACGTGTTCAGTATGGATTCATATAATACATAGAGTGAGAACAAAGCCTGTTTGTTACATTTTACAAAGATGAGTCACATTGCAAGCCTTTAGTTATGAGATGTTGAGAGAGAAGAAATAAAATCATCATTATTAATATCAAACGGGAGAATATCTGGTACTTCTTCCAGAAAAATTATAATTGTAGCACAAATAAAACTTCTTTTTTTATCAAATGTAGTTTGATTTTTTTTGTATTATCACATCCACAATACCATAACAAGAAGCAGTTTACGCCAATCAGGTAAAAGTAATTATTTTTCTATGCTTTCACTAACTAACTTTGCATATTTCCCAGCAGAGGTAGGCAGAAAGGTTGAACTGTAAACTCAAAAAGCTTAATTCTTACTCTCGGCAATACAAAAAATTCAAATATTTTGTCACTCATTTCCCGTTCATCCGCTATAGCCACTGATCCAAAACGTTTAAGAATCACTTTAATTTAGATTTTTAAGCATTTGAAAATTGAAACTATGTGCTTTAAAACAAGGTCACAAATAGAAAGAAATCAAATTTTCACAAGTCTTGTTATAGAAGATGAAATTCTTCTTTAGTATGGTTGAACATCATATATTATCCATCTTTAGATCTCTGATAGCTGAGATAAGATCTTACATCTAACAACAAATCAAATTACATATATCAAAGTACTGGTACTACAATATAACACTAGTCTTCAAGATTATCGATGCATTACAATCGAAACGTTAATTGCATTCGAAATGCATCTTATTATTGCACGCAATCGCTAGTTTGCAGTTTGGCAATGTTAACTTTGCAGGTGACCAAGGCCTTGCTCATAACATAAAGGAATACAAATTTTAAGGCATCTGAAAAGTAATGCAAGAAGAATTATTTTCGAGGTTAACTCATATTATTTAAACCCCAAATATCCCCGGTAATTCAAACATTTAGACATGGCCGATTGGCTTGGGTAGAAGGAGTCTGAAAAACTTTGAATAATGTCACTTATTTATACATAAATTACCTATTATTCAAAATGAATATCATCCGTCGATAGTGCCATATCTTTTGAAAAATGATGAATGGTAATGTTTTGAATCTTTAAGACAATCTTTAATGACTTGTTTGCTTCCTACCGTTTGTTGATTACATTGAAATTTATTTCAGTCATGATGGAAAGATTTCCGTTATTTAATTAGCTATGAATTATTGATATCATAATCATTATCGGACGCCATCTGTAGGTTGCTTAGTGAAAACCTCGAAACTTATATTTTTCATTGAAGAAGAATACATAGAATCGAACCCAGGATCTCTGTCTTACCGGGATAACGTCTTTATCCACTCGACTATTGGGACAAATATTATACATAATATTTGTCATTTTCCTATTTCAAATTCAGAATTAACAATATCATCTTGCAATTAATTTTTCCCACATTTTTGGCAGCTATATTTTTGAATGATAACAAAGTTCTAAAGAATTGGTTTGTAACCTAGAGAGTGTCTCGGATAAACATTTCTGATTTTTATTTATATGGGATACCTATTGTATTTTTCTAAAAGTTTTGATGAAAGTTCAATTTTCACTAGGTAGGTAACATATACAGCAGAAAAATGTTCTACCGATATGCTCTGGTGTTGTGAAATTTGCACAATTATTGGAAACTTGAAATATTACGCCAGAGTTTTTGCTCAACCTTTTCTAATTTTTCAATTGAAAAATATTGTATTGAAACTGACTAAATACAGCGATGACTAAAACAAACCCAAAAAATCCTTTTTTTAGAAGAAATAATAAATTTAACCCTTTCACGCCAATTAAAAAAATCAAAAATTTGTTATATCAGTCGTTGGGACTGATGCGTATAATATAAATAATCAATTTAAATAAAACAAAGTTGAAAATTTACCCACAAGTTTTTGTGTTTCTCGAAAAAAATCGTAACCCCTCATTTGAAAATTCTATTCTTAAAAGAGATATTTGATTACTTTTTAATGATAAACTAATGTTTTTAAGACAAGGTTTTTGAGGATAGCACAAAGGATAACAAATTATTATTAAAATTAATAACTCGCCTGAAATATCCATATAAATTGAAAATATCTCCCGAGTAAAAATAAATGCCGCCGACTGGATTTGATCCCTGCGGGGAAATGGCGTGATAGTTAGTTAGTTATTCCCGACTTTCTCCCCATCATAGATGTAATACTTTCATGGAAGTAATTAGAAATTGATATTTTTTTCTTAAAATTATTGATTGCATATCGACAACCAATTTCCACAGATCGATCTTAATCACTTGCGATGGCCAATCTATTTTTAGAAATTTATCACAAGAGATATAAGTTTTTTTTTTAATTAAAAATATCGAAATCACGTGCTGAGAAGTGCTTTATTATTTTGTGGGTTAACCGGTTGGTTGCGGGTGCTAGTCTCGGGTTCAACACCCGGCCCGCCCCGCTGCAAGTGTAGTGGAACGACCAAACCGACTATGTTAGTGTAGCCCAAAATACCAAATAAGCGTAATTAGTGATGCAGCCCGTTAGCGTTACTAAAAATGGGGAGATTGAGGTGTGTTTGATTCTGAGGTAAGCTGTAAAAAAAACTTATTGCATGTATAACATTTCACACAGCGAAGATACTATAATGCAACTGGCTTAAGCCAGTTCGGACCCAGTGCGGTATCTCACTATACATAAATTTGTCGTTTAAAACAATATTAATTTATGCATTGTATGTTTACGTATTATATTATTTAATTCAGTATTGAAACATTGATTTGCTAATGAAATCATCTTGAAAGACATGTTACAAGTTACAACGATCGCACACATTGTATTTACATCGAATTGCACTTAACACGTCCGTGCATAATTACATCGATAAAATTATAAATAATAACCTTAGATGAATCTTAATTAAAAATCGTTACTGAGACAACGTGCATGTTTCACTGAACTAGGTCTATTGGACATACTTTAGTCGGTCGTTGATATAGCTATTTCATTCGTACAAAGAATTCCTATCCTATAAGATATGGCTATCCTTTTCATATGCGGAGGTTGTTCGATTATTATGAATAAAACGTATCTGGATTTTTTCATAATGCTATTGATTATAACAGTAAAATCTTCACGTACAAACTCAATGCATTAATTCGTTAATCATTAAATAGATGCTTTTAAGTATACACACAAAGCGGCAATCGACATGACCGAGACCTTACCTAACTATCACTAACTAACTATCACACCAATCGTCAGAGCTGTCGTGTTTCCTACTACGATATGCTGTTTTGAAATTATTTATATTTTTCAATGTTATATCCGCGAGAGAAATACACTTTTAACTGAAAGATGTGATTCAATTAAAAATTAATGTCGGAGAATGTGTTCTTACTTTATTTTTCAGAATAATCGGCTTACCTGACTACTGGGTTTTCTTTAATACTTACTAGTTATAGTGATTAGTCGGCGATAGAGGTTCCTAATTCAGTAAAAATCATACTGTATTAGCTGGTCGTGTTAATCGTTAGTTGCTGGTAACCCCACTAACATAATTCACCCCTCTCTTCCTAAAATATTAAATATCTCAGTATACATTCTTCAGTATGAACACTGTAAATACCGTTCGCGTACACCATTCCTACCACCGACATAACGCGCGTTCATCCAACCATAACCCTTTCCTCTTTCTTAACATAGAATTCATAAGGCATTACCAATAACTACTTCTTCATATCAAATAGCTCAAACGCGCGTTTCTCAATAGAACACATACGAAAATCTAAGCTGTCCCCTTGGGTAATTTAGGGAGATATTCTTAACAGAAAATAAACAGACGTAGATTATTTTGGGGAAATATTATCTCCCAGTCTGACACGGTCATATAAAAGTTATGTTATAACACTATAAAAAAGTCGCAATCTGCGTCCGTTTGTTCGTACGCTTAGTTCTTCTAAACTACTCAACGGATTTTGACAGGGTTTTCACTACCATTTGAGTAATTTTGTCCGGGAGATTTATATAATTCATGCATATATAGAAAGTAGAGAAAAGTCGAGCAACGCCACACCGGGTGCACGTCAGATAGTTATAATGTAAATATCTGACGTGCACCATGTCAGATACACATATATCTTGGTGGACATTTCTGAAGGCCTTTTTAAGATATTCAATTCCGTAGTAGATTATTGTATCTTATAAGGTTTAGCCAGCGTTAGTAATGTAAGTGCTTGAACATATATATTTATGACTTGATAACAAAACATCGACTTTTTTCTACTTTTTATAAATCTAATTTAAATTTATTATATACATAAACTTTTCCCGAATCCCGAATTCCCGAATTATATACATAAAATCAAGAAAAGATTTGTCATGTCCTGTAAAAATGTTAGTTTCTTCAAAATCTTATATATCCGAAAGTTCTTCGAAGATTGATTTGAAATGTTGACATAAAATTTCATTCGAATACGCGTGTGTTTTTATATACAAATCTTAATATATAAAAATCACTTGTCATTTTGTTCGTACACGCTCTATTATCGCTAATCCACTATTCACTAATCCCAAGTCACGCCCACAACCACACTGCAAGTAATATTAGTTCCGAAAACGGTCGGCGTATATTAAATAATAAATATATAATGGTTCAAATAATGTTACAATGTTTATTTAATTAAAATTAAATCAATTTTTGTTATTTGTTTTTGGGGCGTTATGCCGTGTTGCGCTAACTACTTCTTTAGTCAACGTTTCGGACAAAGTTACAGTGTCAATTGATAGTGGTGAAATGTGTGCTTAAGTAAGTCTGTGCGATACCGTGTTGCCAGCTCCACTACTCTACGAGCTGGTTTTACAATAAAAAATTTAAATGGTTTTGTGCATTTAGCTTTGATGTAGCCGTCAATTACCGGATACCACTATCAATTACACATCTGCCCTGATATGGCGACTGTAACGTTGTTCGAAACGTTAGCTAAAGGAGTTAGCGCAACACGGCATAACACCCCAAAAACAAAAACAAAAAAAATCTTAAATCATATTTGAAATTAAATGAACACTAAAATCTTAGAATTGAACACGCAACTCTAATTGAACCTCCGATAAGCATAAATGTGAGCATTCCAAGCAAACCCGTTATACGATTACAATACTAACACTCCTTTGGCGTTCACACTTTTAGACGAACGTTCGCAGAGAGACAAAGCGTGATGTATGAAAACAGAAGAATTCAGAGAATGACTAACGATTTCATCTCGTCCGTCGCTTTTTCTGCGGCATTTGAAGGTTTCACCGCCGCGGCTGTGGCTGGGTGCAACACCAGACTTGTCGTGCTCGAAGTTGAAGCGGTTGCATGTCTCTAACTGCATGTTTTCATTTTCACACAAGTGCACATTAAAGCCATGCATTATTCACGCGATTCAAGAGATTCGCGCCCGGGAGAGTGAAGAGATGCATTCGTGACGTCAGACACGCGTTTTGTTTTCAAACAAAATATTACGTTGCTTAGAATTAATTTTGAAAACTCTAAATTAAATTAACACCTTTTTTTAAATATTTCCGTCATTTGTTAGAGCAAAAGCTATATACAATTTGAAATAAACCTAATAATTACTAATACAGCATCTCCAGTTTACGCTGAATTGAACATGGCCATAGAAGTAAAATTAACTAAGTAACCCGACTAGGCAGAGAGGACGGACCGTCAAGCGAATCGGTCTTAGAACAAAATCCGTGCCTAATTTGCATTCATACATACTGTAACGTATTGATGTTTACAGGATATAATACTGGGCCCTTAATCTCCAGTATTATAACGAGGATAGGGATTTGGTAATATATATTATTAATAGTCGTAGATACTGATATACGGAGGTTGTTTAATCGGAATATAATAAACTGACAATAATAGTAACAAGTTGCCCTAAGGCCGTCTAGCGACAGAATGCCTTCCCGCTACCCGACGATGTAAACCAAGGCCTCTAGTAGCGCTCGGGTATCTTCGGTAGAACCCGAAGCTACCCGAGCGCAAACACCAAACACTACACATACTCTTCTATTTTTTTGACTCTTGACATGATCCGACACAACTATCTGAGCCGTGTCTTCCTCGAGCGTCGCCGACTTCTTCTATTATTCACTTTTGTGTCATATACACTAAATAATATTTGTCGTAACTCTAACATTAACATTTTTTCGGATTCACTGCCCAAATTCAAACGTGGCATCATGTCAATAATTTAAACTATTCAATGCGCATACATACAGACACACACACACAAACACTCAAACATACATTACACATACACACCTATAAACTACACAAGTCACATGGTAATTAAGTAATAAAAATACCACTTAGCAGACATTACAAGGAAACATATCGTAGGTATCCAACATGAAATATCTTATTCCTGTATATTGTTTCATCTCTGTAAATCATGTTCTGTTTGTTTCTGTAATATAAAATAAACAAAAAAAAATATACTCTTTTCTTCGTTCATTTGCTCTACATGCCCAAATCATCTAAGCGTCCCTTTCTAAATCTTACGCATTACGCTTATATTATCCTTGCATTCATTGCAAATGTCCTCATTTCTCACACGACCATACATGGTTTTATCACACATACGCCTCAAGGATCACATTTCTACATCATTCTCTGCCAGTTCCTTGCCTCGCTACCATATATCAGCGTCGGTACCAACGCTCCACTGTTGATGCTAGCTTCACTTCTTTGGACATTGTTTTGTCAGCGCCTACAGCGGTTCAGTCCTCCATTAATAGAGTTACCTGTATTTACCTTTCGTTCAATATCTCTGTCAACCTTCCCATCTCATCTTCCTAAATAAGTTAAATTAAATAATAATATTTAGCGTCCAAACAATGAACATGAAAAATAATGCATTATTTATCACAAGAGCTCGTGCAAATTGTATATTCTTAGGATCTACACGCAGAAAAATGAGTGATACTAATTTATTAAGAATCTCTTCAAAATATTGGTAATCCGGTTTAGCGGGATTGCAAGCCTTTTCATGATAAACCTTTTAGTAAATTTATTTATATATCGAAACTTGTGTTCATGCATCTGAATTTGCCTTGATAATATATGAAAATAATAGGATTTTTACTGTTCCAACACATGTTCCAATATACAGGAATTAAATATTTAATGTTGGGTACATATGATATGTTTTCTTGTCATGTCTGGTAAGTGGTATGTTTGTTTCTTAATTACCAGGTGACGTGTTTAGTTTATAGGTTTGTGTGTATGTGTATGTGCAATGAACAGTTTATATTATTGACATGATGCCACGTTTGAATTTTGACAGTGAATACGAAAAATGTGAATGTTTGAGTTTAGACAAATATTATTTAGAGGATAAAAAGTTAGGTTAATTGGCGAATTAGATGCTGCATTTGTGTTAGAATTAAGCGTGTGGAATAGCACTGTATGTCGTGTACGTCTCAGTTATCAGGAAACCTATTAATTCATTTGTTAAGGGCCTGCAATCCCGTCACCAACCGTATTACCAATAAATTGAAGAGATTTTTAATAAATTGGCAATACTCATTTTTCTCCGTGTACGCACTGTCGTAGTTGTAGTTATTACTGAGTTTTTTTTTGTTTGTTTTGAGACATTGAAGACTCATCATAATCTCCACCTCATTAGCAGCTAGTACACACATAGTTAGTATCTTCGATGACCGCTACAATCGTCTCTCGCCGTGTCGATCGCTCCTTTGTCTCAGAAACTTTCTCCTGTGGTCGCGGTGGCAACCAGCAAATAGCAATAGGCAGCAGGCAACTATAACTGCGAACCAAGCCGACAGAGACGAGGAATGTTCGCAGCTTGTCGTGTTGGTGTTTTTCAGACGAGAGTAAAAAGAATTATATAAACGATACTGAACGCTGCGTTATTAGTTTTAGATGGCTATGAAGATAATACGTAGGGATATATTTATATTACATTTGACAAAGAAAACACAGAATTTCGGATGAAGAATTAGAATTATATTATATTAACAGATAAGAAATGTAAACATGTATAAATAATTTATACAAGTACTAGTGGAACCCGCAGTGATTCGCTATCGCTAATGTCTTTCTCTGTCGCCTGCGAATTTTTCACAATTAAAAACTATTTACCACAATGTTACTGTTAAAAAACTACAGGGTTCTCCAATAAGAGGTGTTATTTTGATATTTAAAGAGCGATCGAGAGATGATTAATGATTTTTTATAGCCGGAATTGGATGGTATTGATCTGGATAACGTTTACTTTCAACGAGACGGCGCTATGTGCCACACAAGCAACGAAACCATTGATCTTTTACGGAAAAAGTTTCTGGACCGTGTTATCTCTCGAAGATCTTGTTGCTTTAAGACTACTTTTCGAGTTTTGCGAGCACAAACATACGCCGATGGAATTTTTGATGACCGGATAATTCATCACACCTTTAAAAAATTATATAAAGTCATGGAAAGAGATGAAACAAAAACTTTATTAACTGAGTTAAGTAGGTTAGGTTAGGTAAAAAAAAAATTTCATCGTTTCTAATGACATTAAATCACTTTTTAAAAGTGTGTTGAATTGTCACTGTGTTGAGTTATCATGGAACCGGATTTTTTTATGTATACAGATAAGGTGCGAAACATTTTTGAATACATTATGACCCTGTCAACATTAGTTTAATATGTCACACATTTTCTAGATTCAAGGCAGAATTTGGAGAGACACTCAAAACTCATCGCTTTGTGTATTTTTACTAATTTATGATTTTTGTGGTGACTTTGTAGAAATTAATATTATTAAGTAAGTCATAAAACTTAAATGACAAAATACAAACTATCTAAGATTTTTTTAATTTAAATTTTTAATTTCTTAAATCGATTGTGAACTCCTGCAATAAATAAATCTGCCTGTACCTGTACGAACAACTAGACAAATATAACATTTTATATACATCTCATTCCAAGCATAGCTGGCATTCCCTAATACAACGTATACTAAGACACAGTTTTAAATGGTTTGGACGTATTTGACAATGATTTGAGCTTGGCAAACTTCAAACGCAGTAGGCGAGAACTATTTCTCTCTTTTCTGCCTTTTTTGATGCAAATACACTAAATAGCACACTAGAATTACAATTGATCCTATTTTTCCAGAGCCAGTGGGTCCAATTGGAGTAAAATGTTATTTGGGAGTGGGGAATGGAAGGAGACAGGGAAGAAGAAGGTTTAGAAGTACCTGAATATTCAAATCTGGTCACCAAACACGTCTAAAGCTAATTCAGAATTGTGGTCTTACACCTGGGCGATACTGAGAGTATCTACAATTTTGGATGTTAAATATATGGACCAATTATATGTGATTACCTAGGTTGTTTTTTCGAGTTTACTAATAAATTAAGATGTAAAATCATGTTTGAAATATGATAGAAACCTACAATAAACGTTAATAAAAAGTATAGATAGTAACCTACAATATACGTAAGTAAAGAGAATAGATAGAAACCTGCAATATTAGTAAGTAAAGAGAATAGATAGAAACCTAAAATAAACGTTAATACAGAGTATAGATAGTAACCTACAATATATGTAAGTAAAGAGAATAGATAGAAACCTACAATATTAGTAAGTAAATAGAATAGATAAAAACCTACAATATACGTAAGTATAGAGTATAGATAGAAAGGTAAAATATACGTAAGTAAAGAGTACCTACAGTAAACGTAAGTATTCCCAAAAATCAATAAACATCTTTGAAATACGATACTAATTTAGTTAGGAATAGAAGAACTTTGCCGTGTATTGTTTGTTCTTAATTACTCCGTTTTTCATACAAAAAGACATTGTCTATCCAAAAAAGTAACTTTCCATACAAAAAGTCTTATATATTTTTTGTAAGTATTTATTTATTTATTAATCTTAAGTTAGCTCACAAAATCGAGTGCTAATAATTGTACAAACATAAATATGTAAAAATTATTGACATTATTTATCAAACATATTTTTCCATATTTTCTAAAGTAATTTTCCAACAAAAAAATATTTTCCATACACCAAGTGATTTTCCATACAGAAAATAAATGAATCGGAAAAGGCATGCCACTTATTTCCAACTTAAGTCTAACAAAACACTAATTTCAGTATCCAGATTTCCAATCACCAACATGATATCAAGTATTGAAGGTTATACGTGAAAATCACTCGTTAATCTTAGGAAGTCTGAAATGCTTAATTCTACATAAATAGGAAATGTATCGTTACATTTAGCCTTGAATCTGAACAGTAAACATAGTACGTATTGTTTATCAATTTAGATTACTTATTTATTACTTCAAATTAAACAAAATAACATGCATTATAACTAGTCAATGGAATAGCTAATATTGAATTGACCCTCATAAACGTAAAATTGTGCCTAATTTCACACATGAATTAATTTTGTTAAAAATCATTGAAAAAATGCAAATTAAATTGTTCAAGTTCATATACTCATGCTCTGGTAAAATTATCTGCAAACGCAATATTTGCAGATAGTAAATTAGATTAATGTCAAATAAAGTCTACCACAATTCTGATCATGAAAGAATCTGATTATTTAGTCGTAATTAAAGGACCTTACAGTGTTTAAAAAATTTTTTTTTCTGTTTTCTAAACATATATAAGAGACCAGTAATGAGTGCGTTTTTTTAATTTAATATTATAGAAACAAAGATTACATAAGTTACAGTGATGAAACAATAGATATAAAGGAATTAAATATTTAATGTTGGGTACTTATGATATGTTTTCTTGTAAAGTCTGTAAGTGGTATTTTTGTTCCTTAATTACCAGATGACGTGTGTAGTATGTAGGTGTGTGTGTATATGTATGCGCATTGAACTTTTTATATTATTGACATGATGCCACGTTTGAATTTTGGCAGTGAATCCGAAAAATATGAATGTTTGAGTTTAGACAAATATTATTTGGAGTATAAAGAGCTTGGTAAATTGGCGAATTAGATACTGCATTTATTTTGTAATTAAGCGTGTGGAATAGCATGGTATTTCGTGTACGTCTCAAAGGTTTGATAAAATTAATAAGCGACAGAAGTTCAGTACAGCCAATGTTATTGCTTAAAATTCTATGTATAAATGATAAATCAGCTACTGCTCACCTTTGCTGCAAAGTTTTAAATGTATATTCAAAGTTATTGTTGAATTTGAAGGTAAAACATTTTTTTAATTTGTTTTGTTTACGTTCCATACCATCTATAAGTTTATATTGTGGATTCCAAATTGGCGATGCATATTCCGGTGTATTTCTAACTAATGCGTAATATAACATTATCGTATATCCTATACGTACATCAATCCATTTAATACAACTAACAAAAAAGCTTAAGACATTTTTTGAGACTTACCAATTCGATGTATTGTTGAAACGTTATCACAAAAACTTTAGTCAATATTTAAAAAACATTAATATTTTATGTTACCACAAAAACTTTTAACGACACTTTAGAAATGTTGTTAGAACAATCTTTATATCACAGTCAACTTTCGAAAGTTTAAAAATACTGTTTGTTATTTTAAACAATTCTTGGGGCAGCCCTGTTTTACGTTTGCAGGATTCCTGAAAACAAGAGAAAAACAATTTTTAGTGGAAAATACATTTAAAAATATCTAATTTTAATGAGCAGCAGTTTTTACCTTAACTGTTAATCTTCATAAACAAAGTATTATTAAAAATATATATTTTTAATTAATGTAAATATATATTTTTAAATATAAGCGACGTTCAGAATCTTATATATAGTGTATGCCTGTGACGTTGTGGCATTTTAAAAAAAAATTACAGTTTTATTCCGAAATTGAAGAAATTTTGCACACTTAAGGCGAAGCTTAATGCTAAATCACTATTTTGATTAATCTTTATAACGAATTGGTGTACATTATGAATACCAAAAAATATGCTTTAGAAAAATGAAAGTATTTCCTATTGTTTCGCTTGAGTAGAATACAAATAAAATAATAATTAATCAATAAAAAATATAAATTTAAACTACTAAAATTTTTTTTTAAATAGAAATGTATGAACGCGTTAAGGAAACAACTTTTTAAAAATACAGTATTATAGCTAAGATTATCTGTGACAGTTTCACTTGATTATCTTTTTTGTTTTCTTATAAAATTATATACAAAATAAATAAAAACAAGTTTTGTGCTTGAAATCGAACGTTTCTAGACTCCGTTTGTCTAGCGATTTTAATGCCTATTACCTACAATATAAGATATACCAAGAATATAGACATTTTTGACTTGTAGCTTCCTCTTAACCTCCAAAATAGGACGATACTCACTGTCTCAGTTCTAAAAACCACCCTACCCCCTTTTCCCAGCCCTTAAAGCGGAATTTTGATACATCTTGATGAAATTAGCACACTTGACGTTCAAAATAAGATGAAAATTACAATTACATCTAATTTGAAAAACTCTGCATAAAGCAACAGGCAACACCGGGGACTTAAATCTAGTCTAGTAAACAGCTAGTCCTAAAAGAAAATATTAAATATTCCACACATTTGTGAAAAACTTTGTGACTCAAGTTATCCAACCACTTTCAGAGTCCGCAACAAATAATTGCAACAACATTTTATTCTCTACGCTTGCATAATATTTCAATAACAATAAATAAGCTTCGCGCTAAGCGTAAAGTTATTCGCCAAGAACAAGGACCCAAATGTCAAAGCGCTGCCTGCCGCTTCTCGCTGTCTTCAAATAAATGTTACATTCAACTAATATTAGCTTCAGGTGTCATTGTCAAGGTCAAACAAACATCTTATTGGGTTATGTTTCATATGTCATCAGGGGAGGTCATCGGTGGATTGCGCCTTACCTTAAATTTATGAAAAATATATATTTTTTTATATTAATGCAGACCCATTAAAAATCACTTTAAATTAGAATTGTAGGATTTTTGAAGCAATAATAAATATTTATCCAAGTATCATTGTTTTTTAAAAATAAAAAAATGTTAGAACACATAAAAAAATATTAAAACACGTTATATGCGTTGTACAAAATTGTAGCACCGATTATGAAAAGGATAGCTTTTTAATTAATACAATTTTTTAAAAAAGAAATACAAACATTCCCGGGTTACGAATAACCTGACAATATTTGAAAATCTCCTACTACCACCACAGTAAGCTTAAAATGTTGCTTGTGTTGTGATGGAGGACTTAGCCAGCCAAGGAATTGAACACGCTACGCCTGGGTGGGACCCAAACGCGATGTCAACTCGGCCACCGACCGGTATGTGTGTATGAATGAAATAGCTATATGAACGGCAGCCTAAAGTATGTTCATTGGACTCGTAAAGTATTTTCATTAATTTTTTGTACGTTAACCCCACACAGGAGTCTCTTTTTTGCCCTTTTTAAGGAAAATAAGGAAAGGAAGTTTTGGGAAGATAAAAGGTATGAGGGTTGGGTAAGAATCTAGGGATCAATATGTCCAGGAGTGATATGAATATATCACTCTCACTGCGGCGAGATACCAGTTAGAGAGATCAAAGGGTCTCCCCAAAGCAGCCTCTTCCAATTTGGCATGCCACACAGCTAGTACATTCTGAACACATCTCACCCGATGAACCCGGGCACCCCTGCCAAATCACCAAACGAAGTGAACCACTTGGGGTGACCTAAGGCAGAGGTGTTGGTTATCCAATAAATGGTTCACGGGGCGGCGGTACACAAACACGCCTCCCAAATTAATTCATTTGAGCACCTATTAATTAATTCATTTGAGGATATTTACAAACATCATTAAGGCGATGCACTACGTCGTGTAATATTTTAAATTGAGCCGCTATCAATAACAACCCTTACGTAGATGGCGATAAGGTTTAAATTCCCGCTTAACACCATCCGACTGCTTTGATTTATGCAAGAAAAAAACATGGCCAAAAAGTGCCTTTTATTTTATTTTGTGGATGTTCAGGCATAAATATTTTTTTTTTTTCGATCATTTTATAAATAACTTAATTTGCCACATTATACAATAAAATCATAACCGAAAATGGGTTCGTAAGTAGGAGATTTTGAACTTTAAAGCAGTTTTCATAGGCCTTATACATTATTTATTTCTGGGCTTATAAAAAGACGTATCTAAAAAATTCTCGATTATTTCAAAGGCCAAGATGTATTCTACTCGCAGTATTTAATTAAAAGCATCTGAAACATTTCTAGGCGACCAAATTTTCAAACAAAAAACACATGATTTTGCATTACTACGTATGGCATTGCCTTAAGGATATTTAAACAAAATAGATAGATCACATAGATCCTATCGTGGCTGTGTTGTAAATTTCTCTCCATTTTATTCATGTCATTTTACTAATTAAAGAGCTATTTTGTTTTCATCAAACTCCGGTTTATAAACTAAGGTAGTCTTAGAGAGATGTAGTACATGAAGTCATCTTGCTAGTATCTTCTGAATTTTCGTTTTTGTACAAGCCATACATACGACCTCTTTCTCGGACTTCTATATGCACTCATTCAATAATCCTTTTATTTCAATCTGCTTATGTTATAAACTGCGCCTGCTCTTAACAAAGGAATTCCTAGAGAAACAGTACGTCACCAACAATAATTAATAAAATTAAATAAATAAGCATAAAACATCCAAGTAATGTCTTCATTTTGTTAGTACATGCATTAGGGACTTAAATAATTATACAACCGTCCGCTAACGAATCAATAACAAAAAAAATCACGGAAACTGTAAAGAATATTGAGGATAATTACTTGAGCTCCCCTGTTACGAGAAACAACTTCTGAATACTAAACAGAAGAAAAAGCCAGGTCTATAATGCCATCGCTGTCGTCCATATCAAATGGGTATTTTAATATCACACTAGAAGTCAGTGTTATATACAACACTAGCCGCAGGAAATAATAGTATGTATGCATACACATATGAATAAAATACTAAATCGATCGTTTGAACAGCAACTTAACGAATAGGTGTTACATTTGGTCCTGGCAAATACTTCTAGCTTCGTTTCTTTATTGTTTTATGGTTCCGTGATTTAAATTTAACACACTTTTGAAAAGTGATGTAAATTCATTCAAAAGTGATGAAAAAATGGTCTATAACCTAACCCAACGTAATCTATTTAAGGCGATGCACTACGTAGTAATGCAAAATCATGTGTTTTTGGTTTGAAAATTTGGTGGCCTAGAAATGTTTCAGATGCTTTAATTGAATACTGCGAGTAGAATACATCTTGTCCTTTAAAATAATGGAGTATTTTTTAGATAAGTCTTTTTATAAGCCCAGAAAAAATAATGTATAAGGTCTATGAAAACTGCTTTAAAGTTCAAAATCTCCTACTTACGAACCCATTTTCGGTTATGATTTTATTGTAAAATGTGGCAAATTAAGTTATTTATAAAATGATGGGAAAAAAATTTAATATTTATGTCTGAACATCCACAAAATAAAATAAAAGGCACTTTTTGGCCATGTTTTTTTCTTGCATAAATCAAAACAGGCGAATGGTCTTAAGCGGAAATTTAAACTTATTGCCATCTACGTAAGGGGTTTTATTGATGGTGGCTTGATTTAAAATATTACGCGACGTAGTGCATCGCCTTAACCTAGTTTTTTTCATCAATTTTCATGATTTTATATTTTATTTTATTTCGTTTTACGCCCAGCTGGGCTTTTAAATGGATTTTAAAAACATAATATATCTAGTTAGCTAATGAAAATTATACAAATATGTATGATATAACAGTAAACTAATAAACTGAACATAAAACAATATTATTAAAACATGTAACAGTAACATAAATTAATATAGAAACTAGAACAATACTACATATAAGACACATCACAAAAACTACATTACCAACGCTACTATAATTTGTAGGATTCAACAATGTGCTGGTATAGATTGCGCTTGATTCTATAAATGAAGTCAATGTATGTATCAATATTACCCCCAAACTTGCTACTCAGATCAAGCTTCCTATTGGTTAGTGAGTGTGTCTGATAGTTAGTTGTGTATTATTGCATTTTTATATATCACTTTTCAAAAGTGTGATGAATTGCTATTGTCCTGAGTTGTCCGTTTTTTTTTATGATGAATAATTTTACAATTGTTTCAACAATCGAAGTTAGTGGTGCTACTGCAATCTAATTTGAGGAATTTGTGAGGCTAAATGCGAAAGCGCAAGAATAGATGTAGTACCTAGCTGGTTAGATCTATTCGCTTAACATTGATAAAGAAACGAACACTATACTGAATTGTAACCAATTTTCCATCTTTTCCCCAACTATATTCTAACCCAATTAATATAATATAAGCACTAGTGCTAATAATGTATTGAAATTTGCAATTTGTATTATAAAATGGTAACTGTTCACTGTAATGTATTATAAAATGGTAACTGTTCACTGTAATGTATTACAAAATGGTAACTGTTCACTGTATTGTATTATTAAATGGTAACTGTTCACTGTAATGTATTATAAAATGGCAACTGTTCACTGCATCATATTATTAAATGGTAACTGTTCACTGTAATGTATTATAAAATGGTAACTGTTCACTGCATCGTATTATTTAATGGTAACTGTTAAATGTAATGAATTATAGAATGGAAACTATTCACTATAATGTATTATAAACTGGTAACTGATCACTGTAATGTATATTTTATGTTGACTTTATTTTCTTTACCCACATTATTTATTTAAATATTCTTGCCACATACATAAAATTTTATTATATATTTTATGCTTCACCGTAAAAATACATTAGCCATTTATAATAAGGTTAAAATGTCTTCTTATCTTTGATACAGTATAAGTGGTTTTATAAATCCTCAAATTGTGCCATAAACAACGTACAGATAAATCTACTCACTCCTTCCATTAAATATTTATTTTGACAAAGTAACTCGTCGTCAAAATATATTCTACACTGTAATATAATTGATATTAGTATATGAGCTCACCCATAGATGAAACTAGATTAGTCTATTAGGTTACCCATAGATGGCGTTAGTTGTAGAGAATAGCTGTCGACAGTAAAGAAGGTGACAACTTCAAGGTCGGGGTCCTGATTATTCTAACCACCGGCTAGTTAATACATCAGTGCCCGTTGTCTATTAATCACAATAAATTATAAATAGTATTGTTGAAACCGGAGTTTCATTGCATAAGATAGTTTACCCGGAGACACAAAATATACTAAATAGACTTTTCCGGCGTCACCGGACTTTATTTGTAAACAATAATTTATCTCTTATTTTGAACGTCTAGTGCACCAAAGGTGGAAAAGGGGTACATAAGTGGTTTTGCGACAGTGACCTTCCTCTCGTTTTAAAGGTTAACAGTGAAAAATTCATCAATCTCATAAAAATCCTGTAGATTTGGAAAAAAACCAAATCCACGCCACTCGCCCACCACAGACACTCTTACGTGTACAGATATATATAATATTCGGAGAAGGAAAGAAATATGTGATTGACCACATTCAATGCCTAATACTACGGAAAAATACATGACTGTTAGTTAGTTCATTAATTTATCCGTCAAAGTCGTGAATTTTAGACGAACTGTGCTTTACAATAATTACAAGATATCTTTTTAATTAAAAAATCAGAAAAACACTTTTGGACGGTGATCTCATTGTGAAATTTACGTAGCTTTTCTGTCTGGATATAATTGGGTTAACTATTTACAGCAAACAACATAATTTGTACCGTGATGGCCTACGATGACACTCTCACTCAATGATTTATAAAATATTCTATTGACTGTAAAATATAATCGAATGCATTAAATGAATATCATAAAACAATGGATTCAAAGTTGTGAGAAAGAAGACAGGCCAACAAACATTACTTTTTGACAAAATAATTCCGCTTTCTACACATCCACGCATTGAAAACGAATCGAAAAGTATTACGTAGATAATTCTGAAAAATTCGCGTAAAGTCCGCCACAAGGTTTACTCTGTAAAGCACATTAATGCTTACGGTACATTTAGTCAATTTAAAGCGAACGAAACTCTTTTTGGTTATGTGCTGTGAATAGATTGGCGATATTGCGTTTTTCGGTACTCCGTTAGCAGTAACAGTAATTGCCATTCTTTATACCCTGGTTCTTTGAAGAAATAACCACAAAGCATGCAGTTTTTGGATCTCCGGGTAATTTATATACATTTTTATTGGGTTTTAATTTTAATGCGATCACCCCACGATTGTTCGAGCTGCTCTCGATTGGATAAGCTGAAAGGTGGGAGGAGATGTGATAGATGAAAGAGATGGAAATAATGCTGTTGCGAAGCACTTAAATATTCAGACTTGTAAACATTCCATTACTAAAGCCATTTAAAGCATGGTGCACACATTTATACAGTTCTAGTATTATACTAGCAGATCTGTGAACAGTAGACCTCGTGTCCAAAACAGCTTGTTTCTAATTTTCCCTCATTAATAAATCAAAACTAAAATATCCTCTGAAATCATAAGATTTGTAATTTTCTGTAATTCAAATTATAAAGTTTGTCCAAAGAAACATCACTATCTAAATGACAATGGCTGGCTGGTAGGCAGTAATTATTAATTTCAAGAAGTCACAAAATACACGAAGAGTTTGACTTTTATGTGATTTTTTACCAAAACGGCGCCAATATAAATCAGCCAAATCAGCTCGCTTAAAGAAAGCGGAGAAACGTAAGACGTAAAACACAATAAACTAAAAAACACATTTAATTGGACAAAGATTAAGATTAAACATTTATTATAGAAGTTATTCTCACATCACTCTTTTTCGTTTTTGCAAACCATGACAAATATTTTTCGAATGCTAAAGGTTGTTTTATAGAAGTACTTCATTTTTTTCTTTAACGTCCTTTGTAACTTTTAAAGAAAATACAAAGCGCGGTGTTTTCTCTTTCTAACACTATTTAAATCATGTATCTCACCGTAATACAAAATTAAATATTGTAACTTTTATGAGTCCGTGTCAGCCTGAGCGAAATATCTCCCAAAAAGACTCAACATGTGTTTAACGTCTGAGCGAAATATCTCCCAAAAAGACTCAACGTGTGTTTAACGTCTGAGCGAAATATCTCCCAAAAAGACTCAACGTGTGTTTAACGTCTGAGCGAAATATCTCCCAAAAAGACTCAACGTGTGTTTAACGTCTGAGCGAAATATCTCCCAAAAAGACTCAACGTGTGTTTAACGTCTGAGCGAAATATCTCCCAAAATTGCTCTGGGGGTTAAGAACTTCAGTACTTATACTTGGCGATAAATATATATTTTTTAAATCAAACAACCGTGTATAAAAATAATGCACGGAACCAATCCGCTAACTCAAGACTTTTGAAATACATAAAGATGTCAAGCAATGAAAAAACTTTTAACCAAATTTACCGTTTCAAAATACACGATTGGGTATGCTAGCAAACATCGCAAAAATACTCAATTATTGCATTTCAACACAAAAATGCAATATTGCCGCTATCTCTTCGGCTATTGACGTGAATGCAAAAACCGAGTGCCTAATAATTTTGAGAAATTCAACGAGTGACATCATCGAGAATTTTTCGGCGATAAAGATCTTAGAGTAATGAACTTCAAAGGAGTTTTTGGTCATTGTGAATACTAATCGGCAAATTAGTTACATTCTAAGATTAATAAAACTTCCTGTAGAAATGATTGAGAGCCTTGATTCTGAATCCGGAAATTGAGGGTTCATTATTGAACATTTTTTTGTGAACACCGCATAATTGTGCAATTGTGCGGAACCTATTGTGGAAGTAAGCTTTTAGATTTCTGTTTTAGGCTACAAAATGCTTAGAAAATTATCGTATAATTATTAAGTATCGTTTTGTAGTATTTTATGTTGACATTAGGACTGATTAGGTACTTAACGCGTCTGGCCTGTGGTATATTCTATCAAAGGGTCCGAGTAATTTCACTTTGCAATAAAATCCAAATAAATGTAACATTTTTAAACGTATCCGAAAACTGAAAACTGTTTTTGGAAGGTGATGAAGTATGCTTTCATTATATTATTAGAAATCAATTACTTTTAGAATTAAACTTACAATTTTGAATGCAACATAAAAAAAGTTTTAAAAATGGCTCACCTAACGTTAAGCATTTTTGCATTATTAATACACATTTTATTAGACAAAAATAAAAGATGACCTTTTTGCCGTTTCATATAAAAATCATCTAACTATTTTTAAATTGTGGTTGGAACCTTTGCTTTCATAGAGGTGCACATTTAAATTCTTCTGTGATTTACTTATAGATTTTAATATAAAGCGTTGTGTTTTCTCTTTCTAACATCGTTTAGATCATACTTGTCACTATAGCAATAAGGGAGACACAAAGATTTTCGTTCGGAGGTTAAATTATGGACTCTATTACAACTTTGTTCAGGCTTCAACTTGACTTCATATTTTATGTGTTTAACCTATTTGTCATTGCTTTATTCTTGTGTATATACCACACAGAGTGTGCTCTGCTGCTCACTCAGTGGGAAAATCGCATCTCTAATAGGGGAGAGGGTTAAAACCATTTTAAGCAACGTTTAGATTCTGAGTGATGTCCTCTCGCCAAGGCCATAAACTTGAGTTTAAGGCGATGCCATACGTAATAATGCAAACTCATGTCTTTTTGGTTTGAAAATTTTGTCGCTTAGAAATGTTTCAGATGCTTTAATCAAATACTGCGAGTATAATACATCTTTGCCTTTGAAATAATCGAGTATTTTTTAGATAAGTCTTTTTATAAGCCCAGAAAAAAATAGTGTAAAGGCCTATGAAAACAGCTTTAAAGTTCAAAATCTCCTACTTACGAACCCATTTTCGGTTATGATTTTATTGTATAATGTGGCAAATTAAGTTATTTATAAAATGATCGTAAAAAAATTAAATATTTATGCCTGAACATCCACAAAATAAAATAAAAGGTACTTTTGGATATGTTTTTTTTCTTGCATAAATCAAAACAGGCGGATGGTGTTAAGCGGGAATTCAAACCTTATTGCCATCTACGTAAGGGTTGTTATTGATAGCGGCTCAATTTAAAATATTACACGACGTAGTGCATCGCCTTAAGGTATTTGACCTCGTCAGTGTGGAGCGAGACAGATATAATAATAGTACAAAATCCCATGTATTAGTTTAATATACCTCTTTCATCCCCGCTAGCAACTAGGAAGCACGCATCAGTAATCTATGTATATCAAATGGGTATTTGAAACACGTCAACCTTAATATTTTGGGTATTTAAAACACGTCAACCTTAATATTTTGGGTTTTCTAAAATAAGGGTCATACTGTTGGTCGTTATATGAAAATTATTTCATCCAACAATTATTTTTAGGTGGTTATATAGGATTTATATAAATATGTTGCATAATTATTACTTTTCAAATACTATTTAAGATGGCGAATAAAAGGCAAACATAATTTGTTCAGTTAGGAAAGTTAAAAATAGCCGCCAAACCCGTTTTTAACATGACCTACATATTTGAATGTTACAAACTAGACAGATTTTCAATTAGAGGATGCAGCACATTTTTGTTTAAATTTCTATATTCAGTTAATTGTTTATTATAGCCATTGAGAATTTTCGACCACCATGCTAAGCACATGCCCGTGTTGTGGTGGTAAGTACGTTATTCACTTGATAGTGTCATGTCTTTAACAGGCATCCCCGACTTCTACCACTTCAGCGTGTTTATAATAATCTATAAAAGCAACAACCCGTGAACTCATCCTATTTTATCTTTATTAAGTACTGTAGTGTATGGAGTATTATCGTGCCTTTATTGTAGCGTGTCAGGTAGTATGCAATAATACTCTGGGACAGGGGTGCTCAAACTTGAGCTGCTGGCGATCTACCACAATATTATTAGATTCTGATCGATCGACTCTGAGAGGCTGCAAGTATATGTGATGCAGGATTGTCGTCTATGTAGGTAGGGTGTATCGTGGCGCAGGTATAAGTGTATATATATTGCATGGCCACGAATCCACATAGAATTTGGAGGAACGACAGAAATTAGTTCGCAACATGCATTTTTTTTAGTCAAGGTAGGTGGAGGTCTGCACTAAAATGTCAATAAAATAACTTATATTTATTCAAAATTGCAAGTTTATTGGTTCTTACAAAAAACAAACGAGTTCTAGTTTCTAAACTTAACTAAATAATGACTTTGGATGTTGAAGCGTGGCACTGCATGTCCTCAGTATACTTTTCATACGATGGTACGTAATTACCGAGTGCTAATCGCAAGCACGATGACATTTGTTCGTCAGTTAGTCGATTGCGATATTTTGACATAATTATCTTCATTTCAGAAAATGCAGACTCGCACAAGTAAGTTGACCCAAACATTGTCGTCAACTGAAGGGCGATTTGCCTTAGATTCGGATATTTATCTTCAGATATAAAATACCAGAATTTTGTGTCAGATGCTGTGGCTATGAGATATATATCTGATATTATCTGCAATGTTCCAGAACACTCCGTTCAGTAACTCAGTCCGCCACAAGCTACAAATAAATAATAAAAAAGAAGTCATGAAAAATGGGAAATTTTTCTCGAGATCGACTCAAAAAGCACTCGCGATCGACCGTTTGAGCACCCTTGCTCTAGAAGATCTATGCACTGTTATTTATTGGAGAGCTGCTTGAAACAAAAGAGGCAACCAACTAACGTGCATCGCCTTTTATAAGATCTTGCAAGCATTCCATCTCGCTTGCACTCATACACATTCGTACAAACATCACAAGTACCTACTAATAAATAAATTGTTTTATATAAACTTATACGCAGGGTATTGAGAGACGTGCTTGACAAACTTTAACCGGTGATTTCTGACATTATTTGCAGTAAAAAATGTAATTGAAATATCGGTCTCCGGTGATTTTTTCATGTATTTTTTATTCAAAATGTCAAAATCAAAAATTCTGTCACTCAGCGGTGTAACCGTCCAACCACGACCGCGGCATCTTGAAGGGTAAAAAAAAGACAACACGTCTGTTTGGCGAAGAGTCCGTTTATTATTATTTGAATTCGCGGTTATCGTGTGTTCATGCAGATAACATCTGAGGGATTACATAGTGGAAAAATATTTTTTTTGCATTTAAATTTTTCCTTAGTGAACAATGTAACACATCCTCCATAGCTTTTCCCTCATCTCTTGCTCGGGAAGTAACGAGCTCCATAATTTTTTCTTCATATTAGGATGATTATTTAAATGACAGAAAAACTATAAGTAGCCATTGTAATCAGCTTCCATTTGATGGAAGCGGTCACCGATTGAGATTAGAACGGGTATTTATAAAACTGGCTCGAGAAATTATGCATTAGAAACGAATTGCGATGGCTGAAACCAGATTTAAGAAAAATATATTTATTTATGAGACTCGCAACTTGTTTTTGGCCTTAATAAATAAGTCCAGGAAAAAACGCTAAGAAAATAAAAAAATAAAAATTTACTTAAAATTTTATTGCAGGTAGGTAATGATTTTATTTTATTTATTTATTTTATTCATCTGTGAACGTAGATACCTATTGGCATCACTGTCGCAGTATGAGTTTCAGATGCAAACGTGGCGTTTGTCAGATAAATACTGTCACAACAAGAACTCACCGATCAAATATTTTGTACGAAAATAACGTGCGAATATTTTGTTTGTCGCATAAATAATATCACAGCACAATTACAAATGAAAAAATGATGTTTGGCATACAAACATAACCACAAAACGAATTTGAAGTGTAGATATTACTTTTAACAAACGAATTATGTCACAGCACAAAATTTAGGTGTAAATATTGTATGAAAATTTGGGGCTAATAATATTGCGTTGTTCAAATATGGTCAGAATATGTAATTAAATAGTGTATTGAACTCATCCAGAATAGACGAAGGTGAGAATAAAAAATTACAAAGAATAACCTTAAATTAAAAAATTACCTTAAACTATTATTAGTCCAAAATACGACCACTACTTACATCTAGAAGTAATATTGTTTAAATCTTGTGTTGTTTCTTAATAATTTATTTACCCTAATACTAACACATATATAATTGAACTAGAATTCCCTAACCAAACACAAGAGCATTGTCTCTTTATGGTGAGGAAAGGCTACTTTAATTTCTATTGTTTTATATCTTGTTTATATCCTGTATACTTATCTATGTAAAAAAATATTTTTTTCAAATATTAAATAAAAAATAAAAAAAATAATAAATAAAATAAAAATACCAACCATACAAAAACGGTGTGCAAAAATACGTAAGAATAAAGAAATTAGTATGTAAAACATCATAACAAAGAGATAATTAAGTTTGGGTCAAGTACAGTCAAGTGAAAAAAAGATATTAGAGAAATTTGGTAAAGTTTTCGGGGCAATTGCTAAATATGTTTGTAATATTGCCACTTCAGTGATTCTATAGTCGAAACATACGCACAAGGGGCAGTGAGAAGTTAAATTGGTTCATTGAAAAGGAATAGGGAAAGTTTATGGGTTTCCTAGTAAATGCTGATTGATTTTGATTTTGATTGTGGTTGAAGATAAGTCTGTAGTAATGAATAAAGTGGTAATTTTAATACCGCTCAACAGATTGATGTCGGTAGAGAGTATAGATTTAACTTAATGAAATTTAGTTTGTGTAGTTTTAAGATTTTTCCATAGGTGGCAGTAGTAACGCCATATGACAGAGACTGCTTGTCGGCCATACCCGGATGGTTACGAGTACAGCCGATGCTAGCCGATCTCCAGGCCAGCAGCAAGTATTTATTATAAACAGCCGATCATCAAGTGTACTCCTATTTAAGAAGAGATCTAACAGTCAGAGTGCCTTATCCAAACGATTGTTCAGTATTTTCTTTCAAAAGGACAAAGGTGTAACAAAAGTTTACGAAATAATCAAATATTATTTTATGATTTATTTTCATTTTTATTGCTCTTTTATATAATTTATTGAACTAATAACAAGCTACTTTACAGTAGCTTAGTGGTTACGAATTCCAATGGTATGAAAGTAATATTATACAATAAATAAATAATAATATTGTCTCAAGTACCACCCTGAAATGAATCGATGTAGTAACCTCCTACCTTAAAGTCAAATACCTATATAGATAATACCACATGTGGTTTCTTATGTGTTAACATACTGTCTATAGTTGTAAAACAAGCAGTTTTATATAGTTCATAACAATAAACTCGATATTTTTACAACTCAAACCAAACCAAAAACTCACCGTTCAAATAAATAATTTCGATATATTTTCACTTAATCGCAATCGAACTCGTAACTACAGAACATAATCGTTAAATTGTATAAAAACTCTTAGCACAAAGTCGAGATGCTATAAACAGTGACGGTTTTCTCGAAAGTGCGTTAGTGCAGTGAACCCCCCATTAAAAATATGAGACCATGAGACAAACTTGCATCATAATGATATTGGCACATTTTAAACAGGGCTCCATTAAAATTCTGCTTCTAAAATCGAGGCGACCGAAAAATACGGTCAAAGAGCAAACCGATATTCCCTTGCTGTGCGTTATAGAATCAGCACAAAATACTTCATACAACAAACATACAAAACAACACAATATTCGTGATTGTGAAATCTTATACTCTACGCCAAATCAAGACTATCGCTGTGCGCCGCTATATAAAATGTTTGAACTTTGCACTACATATATGCAAGTTATATTTTTCTTTTGTAGCTTACAGTAAATTTTATTTTCTTGTTCCTGGGTTTCTCCAACAGTAAAACAGATATTGTGTTAATTATGTTAAGTCAATATCTGTTTATATAAAATACAATAAGCTAGTAATACAATCTTTTTTTGCGATTTCTCTTGTTTGGTTTCGGCTTTCGACAATAAAGCTGTTGCATTTAACGATTTTGACGCAGTTATTCTTGTTAGTTCTTTATAACACCGATAATGTTATATAATACATAATACTATCAGAATAAAAGCGACCAACTAGTTATTTATTGAAATTCCACAAACAAGCTGCTACGTAAAGAGAAACTAACAACAAAAACCGAAAATTATCTCCCCAATTTCATTTCAGTGACACACATATAATATTATTCAGCGAATTGTGCTGGTTTAGTGTGATCTAGATATTTTTTATGATTATTTTGAACTCGATTCAAACTTGCATGATTCCCTCCCACACACAAATCAAATCATTCAAGTTGGTTACTCTCGTAAACAAGACTAGTATAATGTAGACAGATAAAAATTTACATAACGATTTAATTTTTTTATCCGATTCTGCGCCAAGAAAAATAGCTAAGTGCCAATTAAAGTATCGTTAACGAATGAATCTCAAATAGAATCTAGTGTTTTTGGGGTTAAGTCAAATATGTGAGAATTGATAAAATACATATTGTAAGGTGAAGGTCGTACATTAGTTTTAACGCGCAATAAAATATTAGTAAATTGTTAAGTCTTTGAAATAGGATATATTTTAAGTATGTAGTCATTTAAATTTGTACATTTTCTTTAACTATAAATCACTGCAAAAACTGTGATCGGTCTGATAGATTTTCAGTTTTTAATTACGGATTAGAGTATTAATCTTCTTCTTTCGTATGGTGGAGGGGTCAGAGGGGGGCATTGTGATGTTTTGGACATCCACAAAAATAAACGATAAATAATAAAATAACGTGCTCTAAAAATTTTTTGTTTAAACAACGACGGAAGATTTATTGACAGACAGGCCTTGAGTAAACAGATTCCCACGGGAAAGGAGAGACCGGAGGACAGTCGAGGTTTGAACTTGGGTGGATTGACAGCCCCGAGAAAGGGATATAAATCAGAAGTGTTGTTTGAAATTGCAGTTAATTATTGAATTCAAATGGTATTAGAGAATATTGCGGAATATTGAATTAAAGTGAAAGATTATTGATCCGGTGTTTGTGTGAAGTGAAAGTGATTCGACTCAGTGGGAAAACAATTAATAATAATGACAATAATAATAATTGGATAATTTGTAGAGCGCCGTTTTGTAAAAACCCACCTCAGGGGCGCCAGGTGTTGTGCAATCGCGATTGTGTTATAAAGTTGTGTTGATTTAAACGTGATTTCGTATACAGTTCGAACTAGATTGCTTGTCTTAAAAACATGAAAATAATAAAAATATTGATTGCGTTTTAAAATAGAGTGAATGTACTTAAAGGCAGGAAGTGTTTAATCGGGCTAAGTTATTGATTTGGCGAGATGGCATTCTATCCACGGAGACCGAAAACCAGAGAATCAAATAGATTATTAACTGTGGGTTCGAATCCTAACAGATTAGGGAGGTACAATTTTATTTACAGGAATATTTAATTACCCTTTTATAAGCGTAGGGAGGAGGTCGAAAATTAAAGTGATTTAGCTATATAGTGTAACCAGGTAAGTTTCACACGAGGATTTGGAGGTGATTAACAGGGTGAGTTTTTTTATATTATTTATTAAATTTCAGAGGACCCTTTTAAAAATAACTAGGTTTCTAAACCGAGAAACAAAAACCCAACACAACGTTCGGTGAAGCCTTTTTATACTGAACCGTCACGTGAAATGAGTACGTTCAAGGTCGTACGTCACGTAGACAAACTAGGATGTACACACTTGAAGGGGTGTGTAATAAAGAAAAGACGGCAGGGAGGACCTTCCTACCCCGGATATATATATAACCAAAGCCTTATGGAAAAGTTTGAAGTAGAAAGGGCAGATCATTACAGCATCTAGGTCTGCGAGCCAGTCTAGGGCCTCAGGCGTCGCCATGAGAACCTCATCATTCCCGCCGGGGAATGAATGGAGGGGGCATTCGTTGACCACATGTTCATTGGTCTGCACCACACCACATTCACACATCGCCGACTCTTTAAGGCCAGCGTCTTTAAGTGCATCATGTGGGCACAGCGGCTATGGGAGCAGCTTAACCTATTGATGGCGGACCAGGTTTTGCGAGGCAATGAGAACCCAGTCTGTCTCTCGGTGGAGTCCTGTATGAGATGGGCATTTCCCACATTGGCCGTGTGCCACTAAAGTTTCCACCTATCTTCTGGGTTGAGAGGTAATCGGAGGAGCCTCTCTCCTTCCGCCCAGAAGTTGTCGGGACTTCAAGCGGCATGCCGGGTGGGAGACGACATCTTCGTGCAAAGGTACTGTAGACTATTGCGGAAAAATTGCGTTCTGAACGCCTTCCGGAATGCGGCAAAACCGCTTAAAACGATCGACATTCTCAGTACGAGAATGGGTCGTTTTTACAATTCGTTATTATACGAAACAGTTCCAAATGGCTCTGAAAATACCTTCTAGCTTGTGCGAGGTGCTTCCTGTCTCCTATAATAACGAGATCTCCTTTCCTCTTCTTAAAAATACCGCAGCACAGCATCATCAAATATTTTTTTAATTCTGCGTGTAAGATACCTCAAGACTTTCTGAGTGGTTAATAAGTAATTATTATTGCATTAATTATCTTGGTTAGTAATTATTAATTTAAGAATTTTATACATAAATAAAATTATAGTACTTTTATATAACTATTTTTAATGATAATAACTTATTAACCACCGCTTGTTATAACGTTTTTTGTCTCTAGGTACCTACTTATTTCCCTATACTTTTTTTTTTTTTTTTTTTTTTTTATTTATGCTTTAATATATTTGTTAAACAATGGTATAGTATATTGTCCTCCACGCTAGGAGTTCACCTGTGTTGTGGAGGACTTTTTCAATTGTAAAGTTATATAATTCTAAAACAATACAGTGGAGTTGGTTACACAGAGAAACATTAAAAATTAAAATATAAAATCGATTTTTCCATAGTTATAACAGTAGTTTTTCCATAGTTATTCCAAAAAAGTGAAATATAAAAAATTAAATATTAACAGGATTGTAGCCAGTTCCATATGTGTTTTTTGTATTCTGTAAGATTAGATGTTTTATATTGTGTTGGAAGTGAATTGAATAGTTTTATAGCCTGGAATCTGTAGTGTTTTTGTCCAAAGGATGTGTTGGTTTTTGGTATTAGTAGTTGGTGTGCATGTCTTGTTCTGGTATTGCGAGAAATTTGTGAAGTTTTAAATGTGTTTAGGTTCTTGTAAAGGAAAGTAAGTATTTGTTTTGAATATAGTTTTTGAATCTTCAACACTGGGAATTGTTTAAATATGGTTGAAGTGGGTGTTAGTATTGGTACTTTAAGTATTACTTTTATTAAGGTTTTCTGAGCTTTAAATAGTGAGTCTATGTATTTTTTACTGGCATAGCCCCAGGCAATAATGCCGTATTCCATTATAGATTGTGCTATACTTATTTGTCTATACTTATTTGTATACACTTATTTGTCCATACTTAATTATCTGCATATATGTACTTATTTGTCTATACTTATGCTTCTTAATTTTCAGGACACTTTGTATCCTGATGAACAAACTATTGATTTTAAAACATATTGATAACATTTAAAACTAGTGGTCTAATCATAATTGGGTATTTTCAATCAATTTAATATAAATAAGTATTAAAATGAAAGAATCTAATCTTTTCCCGTAGATATTACAGCTATAATATTAAAACAATTTTTTAAGGTAACACACTTAAAAACCCACTCTCACAAAACACGCGTGACCATTATTTTACAGTAACAAGTACAGCAAAACCACAGATCACGAAAAAAATAGTTTCAAAAACATTTCTACATTGGAAACGTAGTTTCAAGAAACAAATAAAGAACAATTTTACAAATCGAACAAAGTTGAACGACATATAGATCATTTCGGATGTTTAAATACATGTCAAGTCAGAAGTAGTTTGTTGTTGAACAGAGCCTACTTGGCGTGTTTCGACTGGTTTACGATAACATAGACTAAATTTAATATGATGTCTGCAAGGAGAAAGTTTTTAAATCAGATTTCTTTTGATTGATAGCGTAAGTTGAAAAGTTAAAAAAAAACCATAAAATTATCAGAAAGATTCGATATTTTGTTTTCGTTTTCCTAGGGATGGGGTATGCAATTTAACCATCGGAAATATTTTCCATCGAATGAGTGTGATAAAATATTTAGGAGTTATTTTTTATGGTAAAATGACATTTCAACTAAATTATTTTACAGCAGAGTCTACTAACAAGTACTACAACATACAGGTAACCGCACAAGAGTCCCAACTGCTCCCAACCGTCCGGAGCCAGTGAGGCTATTGGATCCCCGGCTGGAGTATATTGTGAGGCTGAAGGTGGTGTGAAGAAGAAGGTGAGAAGTACCTGCCTATTCGGATCTGGCCACCAAGCACGGCTTAAGCCATTTCAAGCAACTTTCCATTTCTGAATGGTGTTTTTACAGCATGGCGGCCATTGACGGCCTCCGCTGTTGAGGGGTAAAGCTCTCGACTAGCAAGCTGGAGGTCGCGTGTTCAAATCCCAGCGTTAGCAAGTTAATTTTATTTGATTACTCTCAATATCGCCTTGGTGTAAGACCATCATTCAGAATTGAAACATAGCTTGAAATGGCTTTTTCCGTGTTTGGTAACCAGAACTAAATATCCAGATACTTCTTCAACTACCTCTTCCACATCTCCTTTCCCTCCCCACTACCTTAAGTCTCACAACATACCGCAATTAGGAGTGCCATAATCTCACTGGCTGCAGATGGTTGAGAGCAGTTGGGACTTTTGTGTGGTTTCACATAAAAAAAAGAGCGATACTTTAACTCCGAAGATACTCTCAGTATCCACTACGTGTATCAGAGTCAAATTGAATAATGTGGACCCATGAATCCCCTTATATTTTGAATACTGAAATTCTAAACTTTTTTGCTCCTACATTGAACGTATCCATCTCACTCCAGGTATTACTAACTATCATTTACTAGAAAAACATATATGTTTTAATTTGTTTAAATATATATTTTTTTAATTAAACCAACGGCGAGTATTGAACAGTAAGTTTCTGCCACAAATCAATCTACTGAGCCGGAATCTCACTATCGGGAACGTTGGCACAACTTCTTATACTGTCGAGCGAGTTATTCAAATCTGTATCTGAATTCGCCAATGGAGAGAGCAACCCGATGAACAATTAGACGTGCTCTTCGAAACCTATGGTGAGTTTAATGGGTTTTGACACTGCGTACTAAATATATCAACGTTACTTTTACAACGAAGGTAAGTTATGAGTGAGGTTGAACCAAATGGTTAAAAAAAAATACATCTATTAGAAGATTAGTTTTCGCTGAAAGATTCTACATGAGTAATATAGCGTGTGAGAACAAATAAAACAGATATAAAATTTCACAATCTCACGATAAATTCTAATCAAATAAAACGAGATATCGTATTAATTAACTCGCCGTATAGATTAACCAATATATATCGTAATTCCGCCTGCCTTTCTTGATCGCCAAGTAAGATTTTGCATACCGTAAGCAAGATCAAACCTTAGTAGCCTTATTTGATAGCGTAGCCCCGTTTTGATAACAATGAATGCATAATTCGCGCAGACGTACATTTGCAGAGACAACGCAGTTGTTAAAAACCGACTGTATATAAATCGTATCTCAAAATGGAGTCCATTAGTGTTACTTATAAAAGACTAGTGGCTCCAGTCAATTATTCCGCTAATTGATTTTTTATTTGGTTCTTCATTGCCCGCTTCTTTTAGCGGTGAAGTTAAAATATCGATAAAATCTCAGCCGCCATCACTAAAGATTCGAATAGGGATGTGCAAAATACATTTTAACATAAACGTTGCGCTTACATGGCATTAATTATTTTATTTTGATCATTCCGAAAAATCAGCTGAACGCCATAATTAAGGAGAGACAGGATAAAAATATGACGCCATTTAAATGTGTAGAGTACATAATTACAAATGATGTAGATATGAAACAAGAATATCTTAAAATTATTTGTAATCTAGTTAAAATTGGGACTGCAGGCCCTTAACAATGGATGGTTTGAAAACTCGGTCATCATGGAGAGCATTCATTTCTATGTTCCCGATGGTTATTTACGTCACCGACAACATAGACTATTTTATCTCCCGGCCTGCATAACTAACTTGCCAATGGTCATGCCTGTGGGGAGAGCAATCTTGCTGTTGAACAGAATCAATTCGGATATCGACATTTTTTGCATCAATGAAGCTTCCTTTAAAAGGCAAGCTCTATTATCACTGGTATAGTTGATATACACACTGTTAATATTAATCTAAGAATTCTTATTATAAAAATATTTTAAAAACGCATTGAAATTAACAATTTTGTAATGTTTTTGAAATGAATAAACAAAATTGAATTGAATTGAACAAATAAATTAATAGATTTCCTAATATTTTTTCAGTAATATACGAATCTATAATAACGATGTCGGAACAAGTGTTCATAAAAATCAGAATAAATCCGCACTTTGTCATTGTATATCATTAAGACAAATGCAGGTGCATGAACATGTGTTCCGATATATTAGGAATGTACAAAAAAAATTAAGAAAACGGCCTGCAATCCCGTTTTAAACAGGATTTTAATAAATCAGCAATACTCATTTTTTTCGTGTACCTGCATAATAAATAATATTAGTAGATTGAGTGAAATTTTAACTATATTATAAATAGGGTAGGTATTTTATTTTTAGTAAGCAGGTTGCGGGTTCGACTCTTGAACAGCACTAAACTATATTGATGTGAAATTTATCAAATGTATCGTTAGGCGCAAAGAGTGTGCACAAAAACAGAAACTTTTAGCAAAAAATTCACATTTGCCTACACCTGCTGAGAAATAGGTTGATCAGGTCGCAAGGTAATTAATTAAAGTATGCCATTCGTTTTTCTATATATTTATTAGGTGTCAACCCTGGGTTCTATACCGATATTCTAGACTATTTAAATGCTTAATATATATCGACATTTTACAAAATTTATCGTTTTTCGTTACTAATGTATCGATTGCTTCTGTTGAGTGGTAGAATTAATTGGGCTTTTAAATGCGAATCTTCTGAACTCATAATTTTTACTGAAAAGCCGAACGAGCAACAAATTAAATTAATTAATTGTTTTATGTCCCGCTGAGATTTTAACTAAATCTTTAATTAAAAAGGAAACTTACAAAAATATATGAGTGTTTATCAAAATATTCGAAGAATCAATGTGAATTTTCCAAATTATCGGAGTCGATTTTTTTTCAATTTTTTATTAAAAAGATTTTTTAAATTCACCACCTATCGCATTAAATAAATATACATACACAATTACAAGTCCGATGAATTTAAAATGGTTATTTATAAGATATAATTTTAAATTTTGTGATTAAAATAGTGATTTATTCATCTTCCCTGATGACGGACACTGTAATGTTGCTCGAAATATAAATCGAACTTGGTTAGAGGAGGGAGTAGCGCAACACGGCATAATTCCCCAAAATAAATCACTTTATTGTTTTTTTCGAAGTTTATATTAATTCTGATTCAAATAAAGAGAAGAATTTAACATTATGGTGGAAAAAAGAGTTAAAATACGAAGCGAAAAAGGTAAAGATTAAAATCTTGTTGAAATGCAGAAAAAACTTGCTAATGTATTGCTGCTTTGAATTGAACACCGTTATTTGTAACGATATCGAAAGTGAGGTGTGTCACATCCCTAGCGGTCCGGTGCGAATAAACTCCAAGATGGCCGCCAGTCAGAAGTGGTTTAGTATATAGAGTTGCGGGGTAATGTAGGTTAATAGTCCCGGCGCGGCGCGTCGATAGCGATGTCGGTAAAGGAACGATTACCGACCACCGGTTTTCTGGCGTTCCTACGTAGGTTCATGTGCCTTTATAAGATTATAAGTACTATGTAGAGTACCATGATATCCGTAAATGCGGTAGTGATGCAATCGGACATAGCAAGCAGTGATTGATAAAATTAAAATTTATTAAAAGACATTAAATTGATACAAAATTAACTTCGTCGGCCCCATTAAAGTAACTATACAAATATAATATATATGGTAGTAGATTCTCTTATAATCACCTTGGTGAAAGACAACAATTTGGGATATAAACAATATTATTATTTGTTTTTTTTTGGTAAACTAATGTTTAAGACTAGATTTTTTTTATGCATAGCACAAAGGGTAACAATTATTTTACAAGCAATAATCAATGAGCAATAATTAATAAAATAAAGTTGGTTGTTTTCAGGTGAAAAAATGTAACAAGCAGTAATTATTGAAGGAAAAAATGTAACAAGCAGTAATTGTTGAATGAAACACTAGTATATATTGAATTATTTCGCAGATAAGAGATAAGCCGCTATAGCTCAGTGGTCAGAGCTGTCGACCGGAAATCGAAGGGACACGGGTTCGAGTCCCGTTGGCGTCATGTATCTTTTATCAGGAGATTTTTCAATGTGGATGAGTGTTTCAGGTGAATAATTATTGCTTGTAAAATAATATAAACGATACTTGAAACTGCTGTAACCGTTTTTGATGACTAAATCTAGCTAAATAGCCAAATACGTCTTTACCTCTTCAACATGGCTTTTTTCCCCCCAACTCCAGCGTTATAACCAAATACCATAGTTGAGGATGCCCTAGTCTCAGAATTCTTACTTATGAATGAGTCGTGGAGATACAAAATTTGCTTTGGAAAATTCTGGTGGTTTTTATACGGTCACAAAAAAGTACTTAGGTAAATTGAAAATTAATAAAATATTAATATTTTTCGCTAAATGTTAAAGAATAATGTATAATTATCATTATTTTTAATGATAAAGTAATGTTTATTAGACAATTTTTTTTATGCATAGCACAAAGGTTAAAAAATTATTGTAAGCATACAATAAAGTTGGCGTAAAAGCGTAACATACAGTTGGTTATTTACAGGTGAAAAAATATGATAAGCAGTAATTGTTGAATTATTTATTTATTTATTTATTTATTTATTTATTTACGGACAATTAGTCCATTAACAACATATTAATTACACGAATAAGTTTTATAAACAGAGATGACAGTGAAAGGAGAGCATATATAAATGAGGAGCGAAGACAATAACAATGACAATAATAATATAAAAGTAAGAATGGGAGATAATAATAAGTCAAAGCATGAAGATGGTTCAAAGGGCATTAGAAATTAGACATTGCGTATTGACTGTCGAAAGTCATTTAGGCATATACCACAAAATTCAATGCTTTGACTTGACAGTGAGTTGACAAGTCTCGACATTCTGGACAAAGGAGAATGGTATCCATAATTGGTAGAATGTTGATTGACGAACAGCAATTCATTATTTCGGATTTTATTATTTAATTATGTACTATATTGTATGTATGTATGAATATATTGAATTATTTGGCGGGTTGGACATCAGAAGTTGCGGGTTCAATTCCCGTCGGCGGCATTTATTTTACTCGGGAGATATTTTTAATTTTTATAGATATTTCAGGCAAATAATTATTGCTTATAATAATTTAGTTATAATTATCATAGTATTTATCAAAAAAAGTTTATTCTTGAATATTTTTTAAATTTTTATTTTTATATGTTTTGATTCTCTAGAGCATTAATTCAACAAAATCAAAACAAAATTTCATGGAATGGAGAAAAAGCAGACATGTTTTTTTTTTTATTATAATTTATTTTTTAATCTTCTATCTATTTCTACTCTTCCTTTCAATTTCTTTTCTTTTTTTATATATTTTTGATTCTCTGGCGCATTAATTTCACCAAATCAAAAGTAAGATTTCACGGAATGGTTGAAAAGCTTACATGCTTCTTTTTTTTTATATATTTATATATACATTTACTCTTTTCTTTTTATATTTTTTAATTCCCTATTTGTATTTTTTGCTTATTTTTATTCTCTATTTTCTTTCAATCTCCTTTCTTTCTTTTATCTATTTTTGATTCTCTAGCTTATTAATTTAATCTAAATAAAAAGTAAAATTTCAATTTGATAAACTCACATGTCAATAATTTTTTACTATATTGCTATTTTTGAATTATCATATTTGAATATTCTTTAAGTCTATTCTCTACGTTTATATTATTTAAAATATATAGTTAGCAACTTCTTATATCAACCAAGAAAACTTTTCAAATTATTTATAAAGTGCAATAATTAAGTAAAAGTCAATACACTAGACAAAACAAGAATCGCATTTAATAAATCTGTCTATTTCTGACTGTCCTAAAACAGGTTAATCTCCTAGTTGGACAGCCAAAGATCACTGTAATATGTAATATGTCATGTTTTTTTTAAATTAAAAATAATATATAATAAATAAATAATAATATTTAACAATTTTTCGGGACCATCTCCATATATCCGAAAAATTCCAGACCGGGTTTTGCAACTCCACGACTCAATTACTTCCTGAACAAAACACACCAGAAAATATACATTACATATATGCTATAATGTTATTATATACATCACGTGTTTCTCACATTGAAAAGGTATGACGTAAGAATTATCTAAATTATCAGTGTAATTTTATATGATAAATGTCAGCAACTTCTTTTAAGGCTCTAACTTACACCCATATCTTAAGTGACTAATTTTTGTTTTGTGTTTTTAGTCCTTATAAAAATATTTAATAATGTTTGTAAGTCATCGTTGACTTTTACCTCTTTTAATACCGGTTTGTCCTATTTATTTCCGTAAAAAAGCTGGCTTAGAATCATGCATTCTTTATTTTCATAACAAGTTTGATCTCCACAATGCATTCTTATAAAAATAACTGTTATAATGTGAGCATAAAAATAAAATACATAATTTAAATGGACGACGAAAAATAACAAAAACAGAATAAGGTTAATCTTTTTTAATAGATTCAGCTATTAAAAAAGATTTTATAGTTATTCTATAATTATGTTGAAGATGGCGCTTTAAATATTAATATGAAATGGAATTAAGTCGGATCGTTGACGAGTTAATTATATTTTAATAAAATACTTTTGCCATTAAACCGCTGTTTTATCTATTTGTAAACGGTAAAATAAAAATTGACGATAAATGGAAAGAAAAATATGCAAAATTCAATCAATTATATAGTAGCGAGGTAGTGCGCCAAATACCGCAAAGGTTGTATCAGCCGCACTGTTCACTATGTCACCAGTACGCTTATTGTTATCGAACCCAATTTAATTGGGCCTCCGACTACAAATCGTGCCGCTACATAAGGGGCCGGAGACCGACAGGTCTCTCGGCCAAGGGGAATAACTAAATACAGGGGGATGATTAAAAATATTACACTTACAAAACAGAACACGATCGAAAAATTGACAAAGCGTAGCGAAGTTCTATTTTGTTATGTGTTCCGTTTCCGTTTTCCAAAATCTGCTGCATTCAAGCAAGCCTTACTTTGACTAGATGTATAACTTTGTCTGATTTATTGTGGTATTGTCATTGAGATAGTGACGTTTCTTTGAACAAAGTTACATAATATAGTATATTTATGGTTTATAATTATGTAGGAAGATATTTAAGTACCTACTTACAATCTCATGATTTCAGAAGAAATTTTAAGGACAACGAATTAAAAACATACTTTTTTGGACGCGAGACCTACTGTATAACTAGTCGTAAGTAAGGTTAGGTTAGATATGATTTGAGATTTTCAGGGTCCCAAAGTTGTACCGTGTTCTATTACACGGAAATGGACTGTAAATCAAATCAACGAGGATACGATAGTATAAAGCACATTCAATTGGGTTTGAACATCACGGGAAATGTGGAATGATGGGAACAGCCTACCTTGAATTCCCATGAATCCCGGCAGTAGGGCTCTCGATGAATTTGCACTGTTCACAGGGTGGAATTCCCTCGAAAACGAGATAATCTTTGATATGATTTTGATATTTGCAAATAGAACACAAAGCATGTGAATATCCGACTCCAATTCGCGAGGACACGACGATTACACCTGCTTGCCACACGACACAAATACGAATGTACTGACTTTACAGTGCAACAAAATCATCTTCTTTCCAATGCGGGTAAGGCTGTTTTTAAGGAAGGAAGTGGATAGTAGGTATGATAGTATTTGATGGAAAAAATTGTAGGTATTAATCCAAAACTATTTCAATACTAAAGAAAAGTATTTTAGTGATTTATTTTAGAGTGTTATGCCGTGTTGTGGTACCTCCTTTAGCCAACGTTTTGGACAGCATTATATAATTAATTTAAAATTAAACAACTGCCTTATTGATGGACACTGTAATGACTTTTCTTTATTGTTTTATTTTATCGCGAAATCAATTTCACTACTTTCCATGAACCAGGAATTAAAGAGTACAAACATTGCAAGGAATGGCTTTGCGTTTAATTACACGTCTTGTATAATTTCGTTGTGCGTTGTGCATCAGAGACGGCAATTGATCTGTTAACAATGGACAGTTAATCAAACAAACCGCCCTCTTCTGCACAATAAAGCAGGTTGATCAAGTTTTTTAAAACTCTTCAGGCGTACTCGATATCTGCAAAGGTCAGCAGTAGGTCACTAATTAAGAATCAACCGCCCAGTTTTTTTTGGATAGCTGAATTATTCGGGTTTCGATACTTGAGCTGGTCTGAAATAATCACTTCAAGCATTCTTTGTCCAGATAGACGCTTTCGTCAAAGTTAGCTAGGCACGAGAGAGACATTGGTCTTGCTTTTTCGAGAGCCAAGACATGTTTAAGTTCTTGAGACGTTGAAGTTGACCAGGTTGACCTAACCTCAATCACAAAACTTCTCGTAGTTTCACAATATCGTCTAGAACCAGTCTATTTTAATTGCTTCAGAAATCATCGAAACAAGAAAAAGACTTATCGTGATTTATTTATGGTTTTTTTTTACACTAGCTCCACACTGGAGGTCCTGACCAAAACAATCTATGTCATCTTTGGGAATGCTGTGTGGAGAGTTTTTTTTAATGAAAGGAAGGAGAGGAATGGGGGTAAGGAAACATGTATGAAGGCTGGGTAGAAATATGAAGGTCAGTGGGTCCAGGAGTTACGGACGTTTGAAATCATTCCTCCCACTGCGGTACAAGGCGATAGGTCGAGAGAGTCCTGCTGGAAAGTCCTGCTGTTCTAGCAATCCTACCAAATATGTGGTAGAGCAGTTCAGACCCTTGTGCCAATATTTCAGATTAAAAAACTAGCTTATAATGAACTTGCCTCTGCAACTGTAAGTAGGTTTAAATATACGAGTACTTATATATAATCTGCCTCGTTATATTGGTAATCTGGGTGTCTAGAACGGTCGATCGATACTGTCGGTAACTTATCACAGTTATTAAGAATGACTGCAGATCGCCAACGAACAAGTAACAGTTTGCAATAACTTAAAAGTTCTTCAATTTGTTCGACGTGAACTGTTCTTTGTACTTAAGCAATCCACTATATCGGGAAAGATGACAAGTTATCGACATTATCGATAAATCCTTTATACCCTGATCTCTTTTCATCGTCTCTACAGAATATTGATTATTATTCCGCCACACTAATATCTCAATAAAACTTTTATGTAAAAAGTCATTATACCAATAAGATATTGCAAAAAGTAAAATACAATACGAGTTACAGATAATTAATCTTTCTGACATTACAATTGAATCGCTTTTAGCATTAAAATCCATCAGGTCATTTGAAATAAAGTTAGATATAAAAATATTTTAGCAGTCATTAAACATTGGTCGTATAATATGAAGACGATATAATATGCTCTTGAAAACTTCAGTTATTTTTCGGAGCTTTTATAGCATACTAATCATTTTATCGTGGCTAAAAATAACATCAAACTCGCACAAAATAACAAACTTACACATATTAAATTACCTCCATAATGCATAACTTAACTATCGGGCGTCCTAATCATAAATTGTGAGATTATCAAGATACCAGTTATTCAAGTTTTCCGTTGTCTAAGTAAGATATATTATGATAATTTCATGTCCGCAAGGAGACATTTTCACCTGCAAGATTTCCATAGATGTTTTGTTGTGTTTTAGCTAGATTTTTATTTAGCACTCAATATCATTACAAAGGACCAGGATTATTAAATACTGTTATTTTTAACAGTCATAAAGCTTTTTAGCAATGTCTGCTCTACTCTTAGATTTAGGTGTATTAAAATTCAATTATGACACTGTTATCAAATCAAGCGCCATTTTGTTATTATTTTTACATTTGATAGGTCCCCGTTAAACGTCCCTTCCAGGTAGGTACGGGTCAGTTTTTTATCAAATTATAAATAGCTGACAAACATAACAACAGGTAGGTACGGGTCAGCTTTTTTATCAAATTATAAATAGCTGACAAACATAACAACATAATAGTTGTGCTTTTCTGCCATTCAATAGTTTAACAGCTGAAACTTATATGATATTCAAATGTCAAAAAACAAAATGGCGCTGATTGGAAAATTTAATGAGAGAATAAATATTACATAATATTTACGACTTGACGTGTCATGTCATGTTACATAATATTAGGATATGTCGTGTCATGTCACGTAACAGAATACAACATAGAGTGAAATTTTATGTCATGTTACATAATATTACATGATAGGACATGCCATGTCATGTCTTGTGACGTAATATTATATTATAGGATATGTCGTGTCATGTCACGTAACAGAATACAACATAGAGTGAAATTTTATGTCATGTGACGTAATATAATATGATAGGTCATGCCATATCATGTGACAGAATATTACCTGATAAGACATGCCATATCATGTCATGTGACATCATATTTACGATAGGACATGCCATATCATGTCATGTTACATCATATTACATAAAATAATGAAAATCATGTAATGTAACAAAATATAGCCTGATAGTTACATGACATTTGAACTTCTGTGAAACACTCCAATCTAATAATCCAAACCTTGTTTCAATTTAAACACCTATTTGAGGTTAGTTGTAATTGTAATGTGAATCGTAATCACCTGAGATGAGCCACGAGGTATATTAATTAACCGCATTTTTCACCTGCGACTAGTACGGGGTCGGTGAGTACATTAATCTGAAATGAATTTTATGGGTTACATACAAAAAGGAATTACATTTTGAGGGCATTTGTTTTTTTCACATTTGTTTTGTCTGAGAACTGTACAACAAGGTCATTGGGCACGGTTTCTCAAACGCGTTACAATTTTTTTGTTTATTTAGGTTTAGATTACTTTCTCGAACCGATCTCACTCATGTAGAGAAATCGTAAAAAATAAAATTCTCGACCTTTGGTAAACAAATAAAATAATATTAATCCTGATTTATGGCCCATCTCCTTTGTTTCTATTTTTTATGATAAACTAATGTTTGTAAAATAAGGTTTTTTATGCATAGCACAAAGGATAACCAATTACACTGGTCAACACATTTTTTGTCCCTTTAACGAAAGTAGCCAAATCTGACAGGAAATTTCACGCTGATTTCAGATATGTGATTAGTTTTTTTCTATCACGTCAGGTTTTTATGGGTTTTAAGTTTTACTAAAATGTGTATTAATTCATTTTTATTCGTGAGTTATCATTGATTTTTTGATTTTTGACCATCCATTCCATTTGGTCATGCTGCAAACATGAAAAAGAACTACATGAACATGAAGCTGCTGTTAACAAAAAATAAATTCGTAAAATACGAATGGAAAATATGTGGTGATCTAAAAATAATAGGGCTCCTACTAGGACTGCAAGCGGGATAAACAAAGTATTGTTGTTTTCTGTGCGAGTGGGACAGCAGAGACAGGAAAAACCATTATGCCAAGAAGGACTGGTCTACTAGAAAGCACCTTAAACCTGGCACGAAGAATTTTCAACATGCTCCCTTACTAAAATCTAAAGATATCTTACTTACACCCTTACACGTTAAATTGGGATTGATGAAATTTTTTCAAAAGGCTTCTCTAAGGATGGAAATGGCATGATTTACTTAAAGCAAAAGTTTCCTAAGGTCAGCGACGCAAAAATTAAAGAAGGAATATTTATGGGACCACAAATAAGGGAGGTCTTGACTGATCCGAATTTTATAACAGTGTTGAGACCAGTCGAGCTAGCCGCTTGGTCAGCCTTCAAGAATGTTGTCGAGAACTTTCTTGGAAGTCATAAAAGTGAAGACTATATCAGCATTGTGTCTGAAATGCTCATAGTCTATAAAAATATGGGATGTAACATGTCACTAAAAATACACTTCCTTCACTCTCATTTGAATTTTTTCCCCGAAAATATGGGAGATGTCAGTGACGAGCACGGCGAACGATTTCACCAGGACATTGCGGATATGGAAAAGTGATACCAAGGAAAGTGGAGTTCATCTATGCTAGCAGACTATTGCTGGACCCTGCAGAGAGACTCTCAAAATACTCACAAGCGCAAAAAAAAATAAATTGAATTAGTTTTGAAATTTTGTTAAGTAAGTACCCGTCATACTATGGAAGAATTATGTAAAAAAACTTTGTTGAATAATAAAGAAACCTGACCTATTAAAAAAAAAATTGTTTCATTTCGTGTTTATGGATACTAAATACACATAAAAAAATTAGCTATGCTTAAGGGACAGCACTTAAAAAAATAAATGTCGACCAGTGTTATTATAAGCAATAATTATTCGCCTGAATTATCCATACAAATTTCAAATTTCTCCTGAGTAAAAATAAATATAATAAGCAGTAATTGTTGATCGAAGTACTACCTAGTACATATTGACGTATTTGGCGGGTTGGGAGTAAGCCGACGTAGCTCAGTGGTTCAGAGCACCTGACCGGACATCAGAACGCGCGAGTTCAATTCCCATCGGCGGCATTTATTTTTACTCGCAAGATATTTTCAATTTGTACCTTTAGAAATTTCAGGCGACAAATAATTTGTTATCCTTTGTTCCTATTATCAATGAGAGCAAAGTATGTCAGCCATTTTAAGAATGAACCATTAGGAAACCAATTTTTTTTTATAATATCCCAGATGTGGCTTAGTTCCAAAAGAAAAAAAGACGGGAATACTTTAGATGATTAAAAAAATATAAATTCTATCGAAAAACCGGGCCATAAACCCAAGAGAACACTCTCATTGTCTCTGTAATTACAGTCTCACTGCGATAAATGTATTTTTTTATACACTCAACAATATTTCTTGGTAACACCAAAGGTAGTACAGCTTATTCATTCATTCACGCGCAGCCTCCGAGACATGGACGGATGATGACTTGAAACCCAATTACATTTCGAAACGATTCACCAAATTAATTATCAAAGACGGTAATTAAATATTAATTTCCCATCTCAAAATGCCACGGACATGGAACCTTAATTGATAAGTTTGGACGATGTGTTAACGAGAAGCTGGTAGGTAATAAAAAAATTGTTGTATTCAATGCTTAGGTAATGCATCTTGCGTTGTTGATGTGATTAATTAATATACCTAAAGTTCACATAAAAAACCTAATAGTTTTTAATGTACCCAAATTGTATGTTGGTAGGAAAGGATGTTCAAGATAAAAAAAATTAAATTATTTGATCTTTAACGTCTAAATAGACTAACAACCTAAAATATGATTTAAGATTTTCACGGCCAAAAGTATTTTTGTTATTTGTTTTTGGGTTGTTATGGCGTGTTGCGCTATCTCCTTCTTTAGCCAACGTTTCGGACAACGTTACAGTGTCCATCATCATGACTTACATCTGCCCTGATGGACACTGTAACGTTGTCCAAAACGTTCTCTAAAGAAGGAGTTAGCGCAACACGGCATAACACCCCAAAAACAAAAAATAACAACCTTAAGAATAATAATAATAATTAATGTTTTTAATTATTATTTTTTTGGTAAACTAATGTTTTTAAGACAAGATTTTTTATGCTTAGCACAAAGGGTAACAATTATTTTACAAGCAATAATTATTCGCCTGAAACACTCATCCGCATTGAAAAATCTCCTGATAAAAGATACATGACGCCAACGGGACTCGAACCCGTGTCCCTTCGATTTCCGGTCGACAGCTCTGACCACTGAGCTATGGCGGCTTATCTCTTACCCGCGAAATTATTCAATATATACTATATTCAATATAAATAAGGTGAAAAATGTAACAAACAGTAATTGTTGAATGAAACACTAGTATATATTGAATAATTTCGCGGGTAAGAGATAAGCCGCCATAGCTCAGTGGTCAGAGCTGTCAACCGAAAATCGAAGGGACACGGGTTCGAGTCCCGTTGGCGTCATGTATCTTTTATCAGGAGATTTTTCAATGTGGATGAGTGTTTCAGGCGAATAATTATTGCTTGTAAAATAATAATTAAAGTTTTGTTTTCTTACCTCTTTTGTAATAAATAGAGATAATTATTTCCTCCCTAGGATTTACCGTGCCGAGGATCTCATTTATATGTCATTAAATTTAATAGTATAGATAATATAAATTATTAATAAATACATTTTTTTTAAATAATTATAAATATGGTAGTGGACCCCGCAATGCTTCGCCATTGCTAATGTGTTTCTTGGGCATCTCCGACTTCATCCACCAGTCACTACTTTATACCACAATGTTACTATTGAAAAAACTACACTACATCGACCTTAATTTGACTTCATATCTCATTTCGAGAAGTATTTCCCTGCCGTCTCCGACTGTGATTAGATAAACGTTGAAACTTTTAGCTTTATATGATTGATGACTATTTATAAATCAAGATTACCTACTTGATGTTTTTTTAGCTCAGTCGAGTGGTTTCTGTTCCAGTTCATATTGGGTGTTATTAATATTGTTTTGTGATTTACCCCTATGTTTTGTATCAAGCTTTTTATTTGAGATTGAAATTTTATTATATTGTTTTTAGATTTGAACGAGAGTGGGATTTTGCTGTGGAGCTTAGCATCATAGTATAAGAAGCTCTTATGCCCGATTGTTATATTTATAGTTGCTTGTTGGATATGTTTTTTGTTCAGGAAGAGTCTCTCATTGTCTTTCATTATCCTTGTTAAAATCCACCGTTTTGTGCTTTAAATAGATTTAAACGTGTTCTTCTTATTTCCCATCTCCTTCCATTTTCCACTCTCTTCAGCCCCACAACATACCCCGATTGGGGAAGCCATAGTACCACTTACTCGGGACAGTCGGGAGCAGTTGGAACTCTTTTGCAGAATTCTAATAAAAATAGGGTGAAATTTACGAAAAAGTTTTGAAAAATCTTTGATTTAACTCCTCAGACCTCAGTCATTTTCTGTCAGACGGTTGGAGTATTTTCGCTTTGAAATAAAATCCAAATAAATGGAATATTTCTGAACATATCCGAAAAATTAAAACTGGTCTTAGAAAGGTGATAAAATACGCTCTATTATTTTAATTATTAGAAACAAATATTCAAAAAATCTCATAATATTTTTTCAGATTGCGTTAGGTACTTTTGGTTTCATAAAGGTACACATTAAAATGATTTCAATATAAACCGTAGTGGTTTCTAAATTCGTTTAGATCATACTTCTCACCACAACATTAAAAAAGATTCGACGATTTTCGTGAAACCATATGAGTTGTTCCCAAAAACGAACAAATTACCTTGAAGGGTTAAGAAGTATAAATGGCCAAGAAGCTTTTTTTTAAAGAAAGAGAAACATTCCCAGATTACAAATAACCTGACAATAACTGAAAATCTATATCAAAGTAAGTGGAAAATGTTGCTTGTATCGAAATGGAGGACTTAGTCAGCCGAGGAATTGAATACACTACGCCTGGGCGGGACCCAAACGCGATGTCAACTCAGTCACTGACCGATCATAAATATACTGTGTAAATGCTGGGAATAACTGGTCACAGGCCCTGGCTAGATGAAACTCTTTTATTCACATAAAAAACGGCTTGACGTAACCGTTATTAAGAAACCAGATACAAAATAAATATTTTAGTATCAACAAGAAACTAATTAGTTTGGCCTGTTTTTAATCGCTGTGAAAGATCGGCCCTTTGAACATTTTACGACTTAAACACTTTTATGCAAGAATAGGTCGTAAGTGAATAAATCTCAGCCTACGGCTAACGCAGTTAGTGACGTATTGAGAAAAACTGTAATTTTGTTTTAAATTTAAGCTGCATTAAATTTACATAATATTATGTTAGCACGAACATAAACATATGTCGGAACTATCTGTTAATATTTACATGTTGTGAAAAAACCATACATGTGATACATTTGTTTTCCGTACGTAATGCAAAAACTCTGTTGACTTCTGAAGCACACTTTTCTCCAAGGAAGGAGGGGAAGTTTTTGGAAGGAAAAATATTTAGGGTTAGGTAGGAATCTGTCCAGGGGGACGGACAAATTAATCCATATCTCTCACTGCGGTACAAAGCAGTGAGTCGAGAGAGTTCGGCTCAACCAGTTTCTCCCGCCCGCTGCTACACAGCAGGCAGGCAACCACATCCACCGCTAAAACCTAGACAAACCTCACCCATAAAACCGGGCACTTGCTAAGTCACCAAACATAGAAAACCATGTGTCATAAAATAGAAAACCATGTGTCATAAATCATGAAGTATTTTAAATATATATTATATTCCTATTATAATGCAAACAAAACTCTCGACCGGTAAGCTGTATTTAATAGCTTTAAGGTAAATGCAACTAGTTTAAGACGTTTTTCCCATCAAGAGTTAAGCAGAAGAAGTATCAAACGTAAAACTTCTTAAATCAGATGGAACTAAAACACTTATGAATTGTGTCGTCTCACGTATGGACATACTATAGTATAGAATGGAGATACCATAATAGAGGATATTATGCTGACATCCAACAGAAACAACTAAATAGGAACCCACAACGAACAGTTGGAAGTTATGAAAAGTGATGAAACAAAAACTAGGTTAAATATTTTATATATATATAACAATGATTATATAATATCTATTTAAAATACTTCTTGAATTATGACACATGGTTCTCTACGTTTGGCAGGTAGCCGGGTTCATGGGAGAGGTTTGTCTAGGTCTTAGCCGTGGATGTATTTGCCAACCAAGGTTAAATTATGTAGCCTAGTTTTTGTTTCATCACTTTTCACAACTTTATAACACTTATTATGGTAATTTTTTTATATTATATTTTTATCCGGTCACCGAAAAGATTCCATGATAACTCTTCAAAATGACAATTCAACACACCTATAAAGAGTTTTATAAAGTCATTAAAAGTGATGAAACAAAAACTAGGTTATATAGTTACATCATTTTGAGCTGTTATCATGGAACCATATTTTTCAATTAACTAATCGGTCTTGTAGTGAGTGTCAGCTACAAATCATGGTGTCGTAGTTCCTACGGGTAATTTGGTCTCTTTTTAAATGAACATGGAAAATATTTTTATATTTTCCATGTTAATTTAAAAAATTAGTGCTTTCTATTAAATTATCATAAGTCCTCCTGGACATACTGATCCCTAGATTCCTACCCAACCCTCATACCTTATATCTTCCCAGAACTTCTTCTCCTTCTTTTACACAGCATCCCAAAAGATGACATAGGCCCCGAGTGAAATTATTTTATTTAGGTCAACAAAAAAATTGTGGAGTCAATGTAAAACAAAAAACAAAACTTAGATTTATATTGTTGCATTCCTTATGTTGCTGTCATATTCTCTGTAATTTAGTATGTGAATGGCACATGTTGTGCCGTATATGTGAAAATAAATAAATAAATAAATAAAAAAGTATCAACAGATTTCTCAGTATATGATAAATTCAATGAGCGCCTATGGCAACGTAACGATCGGAGACATCAACGGTTGGGCAAGCACGAAACTTGGTCATTTTTATGCAGCGTATGTCTGTTCAATGCGATGTTAACGTCTAAGTATATTCCACAGGAAGCTGTATGCCTTATCTTAAAAAGTAATGGTAAAATATAGCGTATTTGAAACTGGTTAGTTTAACGATATTATCAATAAACTTTATACAATTTCGTAGGTGTTTCGGATAAGAATTTAAAGTAATAATTAGGGGTAAAGTAAAGCTTGTATTGTAATGTTTTCAAAGATAATAATATAACGCAAAACTTTCAATAACTGAATTTATGCTATTTTAAACATGCATTTTGAATGCCTATTTTATGTTATAGGTAGGCCTATTTTCTACCAGTGGCGGCTTCTAACTTTTCGGTATACTGCAGTGCTAATATTACAAAAAAATGTCATTGATGATGCTGTAGTTGAAAACGATTTTTTTTCCGAAAATTCGATTTTTCGTATGAAGATTTTCAGGAAATTTCAGTTTTTCCGCATGGATTTCCTGAAAATCTTCTTACTAAAAATCTAATTTTCGAAAAAAAATCTTCAGCTACAACAACATCAATATTGCCATTTTTGTAATATTAGCACTCTATTCCCCAAAATTCACGATTCGCCACTGTTTGCTACCTGTTTAAACTTTATTTTATTACTAATTTAAATAGATGTGTTTAATTAATTATTTCTGATCAAAACGACGAAAGTTATGAAACAGCGATAAATTACCTACAAATTTATTTTATTTATGTATTGTGGTCGGTAGGTAGTGAAATAGATAAATATTAAAAAATAATTGTATCCTACCTACTGCTTTAGCGATTTTATAAATTGGAAATCATTTTTTATGACAGAACTACCCCAGCTTCCTCTTCCCCATCTCTTTCCCCTCATCATTGTCTTCAGCCTCACAACATACACCATCTTGGGATACCATAATCCCACCGTCATCAGTTAGGCTGTTAGACTGTTGATATTCACATTTAAAACGTATATTAATGACGGAAATCGACGCTACAGGCTGCCAATCAGAAGCGGGAACGTAACCGCTGTTTTTCGAAGGTCTGTGGATTTTTACAACGATACGCCATAATTTTATTGTGCATTTTTACCACAATTTTTAATTTGCTTATAAAATAATAAACTGCAACGTGTTATTGAATTCATTGAAATGCATACCACAAGAAAGACATTTCCATTAAAATTAAAAACAACCTAATACATATAAATATGCCATTCATATACTTACATGATTTTTAATGGTGACCGGATAAATCATCACAATGATAATTAATCACATCTTTAAAAAGTTATATAAAGTCATGGAAAGTGATAAAACAAAAATTTTAACTGGATTAAGTAGGTTAGGTTAGGTTAAAAAAAATTTCATCAACGGTTCTAATGACTTTATATCACTCTTTAAAAAATTGTCACTGTGTTGAGTTATCATGGACCATTTTTAATATGGGGTTTCTTGAAACACTATCAGGGCTGGTTACAAAATCTACAGGCGTTAGAGCGTGATGGATTTTGAAGTGTCAAGTGATCAAGTCAGCGCCATCGAGCAACGACTATTAGCAAATGGCAGCGATTGTTTTGATATTTATTTGTTAGGCGCCCCTTGGGCCTTTACTTGACATAGTTTATAAAATAAATGTTAAGATTTGAAGTAGTAGTATCAATAATGTAATAATCATTCAAAGTTGAAAAATGAAAAGGGCGTAAGCGACAATTTAGCCAAAATTGAATTAAATGTACAGTTTTGATCCGACAAAAATTCTAATCAAAACTACATGATTAACTCATTATGACTAAATTGTCGCTTAAGTCCTTTTGCCTTTCCGGCGTCGATATAATATTTATATGTAAAAGCAAGAAATACATATATACAGACAATAATTATTTATATGTTGCACAAACTGATATACTAAAAATAAGATGCCTACTCGTAAGATATAGAATAGAATAAGAGAAAAAAATCTTGAAATCAATTTTTTTTTCAAGAAATAAAATAATGGACGTAATTATTATCAAAGGACAGTACTATATTTAAGATAAATCACTTAAACTACATTACCAACGCTGCTTTAATTTGTAGGATTCAACAAAGTGCTGGTATAGATTGCGATTAATTCTATAAATAGAGTCAATAAATATGTCAATAGTACCCCCAAACTTGTTGTCCAGATCATGCATTCTATTGGTTAGTGAGTGCGTCTGATAGTTGTATGTATTACAGAAGAATGTTACATTTGTCTTGTGTTTCTAGTCGGTATATGCAGTTTAATAGTGGCAACAATGGCAGGGCTACAAATAAAGTTTTTAATGACTGTGTAATACAACCAAGTCCGATCTATCTTGTTAGAGTGAACTTTATACAAAGCGGACCAAATTGGTGAATTATATTCCAATTTACTTAATAACTTTAATTAACTAATAGAGTATGGAGCGTTCATGTTTATGTATTTATTTATGAACGCCCGTAGAGTTTTTACAGATATAGTACAGAATACAGATCAAATAATGCAGAAATGTAATACCTACCTAAATATAAATATCATCAGATACAATAGATACTTTTCATGTTAATTTGCAGTTACATTGTCGTTGAGTTTGCATAAAGGAGTATAAGTAGTTTAAAATTATATTTGTATATTTTATACAATATATTCACATAAACGAGAAAAACAGAAATAAATTTAATTTAATTTATCAGACATCAACCAACTTCAATTTGCACATCCAGAGTTTTAACTCTGGTTTATAATGGATTACATTTCACCAAAGCAGTGCTATTTGAAGACATAAAACCTATTAAAGTCAACTTATAATGAAACATTGTTGAACTTAATATATCTACAACAGAATATAACTCCAAATATTGGATTCGTCTCATATACTGCGACGTTGAAGAAGAATTGCTACAATAATATGGTAGGTACTATCTTGTAACTTGCCTGCCAGGAACATGGAATGAAATTAAATACAGCAACTCAGGGATATCCACATTAAATCAAAAGTAATTATTCGTTCCAATACTTTTAATAAATTAATAGAACTTACCTAAATAAAATACTTAAATTTAAAAATTTATCATGAAAACTAACTATGAGCACCGTGGTCGAGGGGTAAGGCTCTCGACTAGCTGAAAATCGCGGGTTCAAATACCGGCGTGGGCTGGTAATTTTCATTTGATTAAATTGTGTTATTTCATATATTACCTACTCATTTAAAATAAATAATATATAGTATATTTATGGAACGTTCCAGAGTGGAAGATATCTCTCAGTATCGCCTTGGTATAAGACCACCATTCAGCCAGGTATTTCTACACCTTTCTCCTCCACATATCCTTCCCCTCCTCAACTACCTTCAGCCTCACGATAACCCAAATCGGGGAAGCCATAGTCTCACTGGCTCCAGATGATTGGAAGCAGTTGGGCATCGGTACAATTGGGTTTCGGAAATAGATAATATACATTATTCGACGAGTAGCGATAATTGACAGTTTACTCAGATTTGACAAAATTATATCTGGGTATGATAATTTTTGTGCATTGGCTTACAATTTATAGCAAAATTTCCAAAAATTATATGCACGCCGAGAAAAATGAGTATTACTAATTTAATGAGAATCTCTTCAAATTATTATTGGTAATCCGGTTTGAAATGGGATTGCAACCGTTTCCTGAAAAACTTTTAGTAAATTCATAATATGTCGGAATATTTTACTAAAAGTTTATCAGGAAATCTATCGATTCATTTATAAGGGCGTGTAATCCCGTTTTTAACTGGATTACGAATAATTTGAAGAGATTCTTATTAAATGAGCAATACTCATTTTTCTACGTCCATAGTTTAGTGATTAATTGATTTCTTAGTATCAAGCAGAGGGCCTCCTAGCATATTGTATTTCAACGATTGGTACTTTAATATTAAGACTGTGACAGACCATGCTACAGTTTATCATTTTTGCAAGAAGGTTCTTTGTACAGCAATAATTTACGACGCAAATTTTCCGAGATAAGTTTGCGTCATTTCCCCGCAGGGGTATGCCGAGAGATTATTCACATCAATTAAAATTGATTATTATTCGCCTCATAAAACTCAACATACGAGCAGTTACACGATACTACGGGCACGTTTATCCGAGGTTTCGTTATTTGCTATTTCATATTCTAGGACTAATTTTATATGCAGTTGTAAAATGCTTTACCTATTAACCTACCTTTAAGTGTAGGTAGAAGTATAGATTAAGGTATGTTTCTACCTACACTTTAAAGTAGGTAGAAACATACTTTTATGCATGCTTAAGGTATATAGAAACATACCTTAATGTATGCTTCTACTTAAAGTGTAGGTAAAAGTATACATTAAGGTATGTTTCTACTTACACTTTAAGGTAGGTAGAAACATACATTAATGTATGCTAGATGCATAATTAAGGAATGTTTCAAATGTTCTCGTATTTAACCAATCAAAACAAACAAACAAAAAAATTTGAGATCAAAAATTTTTTCAGTAGGTGCTTAAATATGCTTTATTTGTTTTGCCACGATCTTGAACCGAAAACAGAAGGTACAAACAAATTTACAGAGAAATGCCAAACGGACGATTTTAACAGGACTTCGCTACGCTCATTCGACTATATTCTATAATCAAATCAAATCTAGTAGCATAACTCAGTGGAGTTACGGTGGTTTATGATAAATGTTGGTTCATTGTACAAAATTTTTATTTGTTATTAATTTTTAATTTAAGGCGATGCCATACGTAGTAATGCAAAATCATATGTTTTTGGTTTGAACATTTGGTCGTCTAGAAATGTTTCAGATGCTTTAATTAAATACTGCTAGTAGAATACATCTTGGCCTTTGAAATAATCGAGTATTTTTTAGATAAGTCTTTTTATAAGCCCAGAAAAAAATAATGTAAAGGCCTATGAAAAATGCTTAAAAGTTCAAAATCTCCTACTTGACGATTGAAATTTTTATTTTATTTTTTATAGTGAATACCTCACAAGAGTCCCAACTGCTCCCGTCTGGAGCCAGTGAGACTATGGCATCCCCAATTGGGGGATGTTGTGAGGCTGAAGGTAAGTGGGGAAGGGAAAGAGGAAGGTGGGGAAGTACCTGGCTATTCAGATCTAGTCACTAAACACGGCTAAAGCCATTTGGAGCAACGTTTCAATTCTGAATGGTGGTCTTACACCAGGGCGATACTGGTAGTATCTTCCACTCTGGAACGTGCCGCAAATATACTATATATTATTTTAATTAATAAATTGTGAAATAACACAAATTAATCAAATAAAATTTATTTGCGCACGCCGGGTTCGAACCCGCGACCTTCGGAATGGCAGTCCAATGCGTTACCACTGGACTATGCCGGCCGTCAAATTTATACCTATTATTCAATGAATTAGAAAAAAATAAGGTTACGACCAAATCTTAGATTATTTCAACCCAAGCTTCGGATTTTTTTATAGGATAATAAGTTAGCAATACATAACGCAACAGGTTGATATTTAAACACTAAACATTAATTAATTATCAGTTTGCGATATTTATCTCAGAAAGCCTTAGATCATCCTGTCCAGAATGTTAGTCCTCAGAGAACCGGAATAATCACCTTTAATACGTGTCCGATTAACTAATTATTTTTCCAGGTGTTATTTATATCATGTTTAATTTAAAAATAGACGAAGAATATTTTTTGATCTGTTTTTTTGTGTGGACATCAAAAGAAAACTAAAAGCTTCAGTTATTACGTACGTCATGATGATTGGCTGTAAATATGTAGATATGTCTGGGATTGATTTCATAATTGACTTGGTGGAGGTTTTATGTTAGAATTGAGGGAATCTGTGTTTCGCCCCTCCTACAACATTTCAAAATAGTTATTTTGAGCACAGCGAGTCAAAATTATGACCCATTGGAGTTTAATTTTGGTTGTTCTACAATTAAGAAGCTGGATACAATATCAACTTGAACACTTGTAAGCTGTTTTTGGTCTCATCGCGTTTTTGGAACTCCAATCTATTCTCTTTGTACTGTGTAAATATTGCTTCTGCAGGTTTTTCAGACGCAAAAGTTTTAGCATTAATTCGAATTTGAAAAACTTTCAACGCATTTTACTCAAAAATACAATTCTCAAATTCGAAGGGATTAGTTCTTTAAAGCAGTGGCTAACATAAGCATTTATTTTTATTTTTAGCGTGATACAAATTAATTTAAAAGAATGTCCTTTCAAAATTTTAGATTCTATCTACTTTTTTATATATACACTTTATATTTACTTTATGCAGGGTTTTCCAATAAGAGGTGTTATTTTGATATTCAATTGTTAAGATCAATGGTTTTTTTGCTTGTGTGGCACGTAACACCGTCTTTTTGAAAGTAAACGTTGTCCAGATCAATACCATCCAATTTCGGCTTTGAAAAATCATTAATCATCTCTCGATAGCGCAATATAATCACCGTAACTGTTGCTCCAGCCTCATTTTCGAAAAAGTAAGGTCCAATAACTCCGCCGGACCATAAACCGCACTAAATAGTCACACGTTGAGGATAGAGAGGCTTTTCAACAATAACTCTTGGGTTATATCCGAGCCCCAGATGCGACAATTTTGCTTGTTGACGAAGCCACCGAGGTGGAAATGGGCCTCATCACTCAAGATGATTTGCATTTGATTCACTCAAGTCAATTTTAATAATTTCAATGCGTTGTTGAAGCGTGTATCGTTCCATTTTTATTAAAAACGTAGATTTTACTGTCAAATGTCAAAAAATAACAGCTTCAAAAGTAACATGTACCGAAATAGCGGGCTGTTCAAAATAACACCTCTTATTGGAAAACCTGTGTTAGATCTACTCTAGATTTACTTTATTCAAGATCTACTCTTTATTTACTTTGTATGAGATATACTATTTATTTTCTTTTTATTTTATCTTCTCTTTATTTACTTTATATTAGTTCTACTATTTATTTACTTTTTTTAGATAAACTGTTTATTTACTTTATATTAGATATACTATTTATTTAATTTTCATTATATCTACAATTTATTTACTTTATATTAGATCTAGTATTTATTTACTTTTTTTAGATATACTGTTTATTTACATTATATTAGATTTATTCTTTATTTACTTTATATGCGATATAATATTTATTTACTTTTTATTATATATACTCTTTATTTACTTTATATTAGATTATATTTTACCCGCGGCTTTGTTCGTGTGGTATTAGGGAGAAAGCTCGAAGAATTCTCCCATGGTAATAAATTTTCCATGGTGAAAAGTAGCCTATGTCACTTTCTAGTCCTCCAACTACCTTTACCATACCTTGTACCCCACCCCACCCTTTACCCTACTTTTCCGTCATTTATAACTGTATTATACTTCGACTAAGAACTACCAACATTATCTTCATTTTCGTAATGCATATTTTTACTGGCAGCTATCTTTATGTATGATTGCAAGATTCTTCCAGAACTAAATGCAATCTAGAAAGAGTATTAGAACTATATATTAATTTTAATGTGCGACATCTATTGACTACTCTACAAGCCTAGAATGATATTTTATTTTAATTTTTTCGAATAACTTTTTGAGCAAATCGTAATATTTATTCATCGATAACAATATTAGACTTTCAAATGAAAAGTTGAAACAGAAAAAGTTTCGGTCGCATCTCAGAATTAAACTCAAAACCTAAGCTTTGCTCTACTTCAATTTGATGTTTTACTCTTTTTTCAAATATGAATACCGCATGAGAGTCCCAACTGCTCCCAACAGTCTGAAGCCAGTGAGATTCTCTATCATCCCCAATTGGGGTATGTTGCGAGACTGAAGGTTGTGGGGAGGGGATGGAAATGGGGAAGAGGAAGGTGGGGGAGTACCTGGCTATTCAGATCTAGTCACCAAACACGGCTAAAGACATTTCAAGCAATGTTTCAATTCTGAATGGTGGCCTATCTTCCATACATATTATTTTTTTATAATAATTTGTGAAGTAACATAAATTAATCAAATAAAATTTAAGAGCTTTACCCATCGACTACGGCGGCCGTCAAAATCCAATAATAAAAAAAATAACAATAAAATATTTCATACGGATTAATGATTTTTTCACTGTGGTGAGAATAGAGTTATCTAATTCAAGCTGAAGCCTGAAGGGTATAGATAGCCCTGATTATAGCCAACCACCGTTAAGAGAGGTCATAAAAAGAAGAAAATGATACATGAAAATTGTCCAACGAATGTTTCTTAACATTTCAGATTTCTCAGTTAGTATTTTTGAAATACCTCTATTCCTACAATCAAACGGTGTATTCCTATAATAATTAAAATATATTACAATTGAACAACATTAAACTAATTACAGTTATTAATATAATCGTAATTAAACTGAACGGTAAACCATTTTATGTTAATAATATCTGAATTCAAAAGAAAAGGTTGACACATACATAATATTATATCTACGACAAGTTCAGTGTGCAACGACAACATCGTATCTACCCCGGAATCAGTAATATATTATTAAATATTCATAATTGATTGAAGGTAGGTAGTACTTGCTTACTCTTATTAAATAACATGTTAGCCTTTTATTAAGTGCATGTACGTACAGTTCAAGGTCTAATAAGTAATGAAAGAACTATGCCGGTTGTGTCATTGGTCGTCACTTCAATATACTCGTAATAACGTTTCGCTGTGGAATATTCCAAAACAATCGCGGGTATATTTGGTCAAAAAAAGTTATGAACACAGTTTGAAGAAGTGGCTTTTATACGTATTTTAAAAAAGCATACATTTTTATGGAGTTTTATTAACCCTTTCTTCCCCAGTGTTAATTCAAATTAACATGAACTTTGTGAATTTTTTTACCGTAACGGTAGCGATTTAGAAAATCCATGTTTTAGTTTTCTTATAGCTTGTAGTCTTTTCTGTGGCGTCTATTTTTTCCACTCGGTTGAAATCCTTATTCCCGCCACAATATAGATAAACATTTTGACATCTGCTGATTGTGAGTTTCATAGAATTTCTGCCGTCATTGATTACTTAATTTAAGGTGAGATATCAATATTTTTTACTCGAATTACAAATATTTTAACGCATTGTTCTATAATAATAACATCAGTTCAATTCACTGATCACAGTAATTTCTCAGAATATTGTAAATGAATTTCAATGTTCATTCAAATTAACACTGGTAGTGACGGACATGTTTTCGACTAGTATGGCGAATTTTAAAAGATTTATTATCTAGATTATTTCTTTATTTCTGAATGAATTTTAGTTAAAATGTTATTTGTTTGTACCTTAGATATTATCACTACAATCAGAGATGTGCTTTATTTCAAATAAATCCATTTCAAATGGAAATGCAAAATGCAAAATGGGTATTTTCCATTTTGCATTTTAAATGCTTTTCTAAAAACCATTTTGCATTTTAAATGCTTTTCTCAGTGCATTTTCCATTTTAAATGCTTTTTTGCAACATTCTTCCTACTATCTCCACTCATCTTTTTTTCATAAGCCCCAAATATCAGTCGGTCCTCAACCTCGCTATGAGAGATAATTTACATTTGTCAAGTTGCTCCCTGGTAGGAGCCCTGGCAATTGAGTGATACCATTAAAAAAAATACTGATTTAAATACTGAACATGGGGCCATGACGCTGTAATATTAAATGTTAGATAGCAGTTTCTATGTTTTTACGTTGGCAACATTAGTTCCGCGCAAATTTTTTGTGGTTTCATAATCTGTAGTCGTGGTGAGAGTGGTATATTTATGGTCGTGGTGTTTTTGGATTTACCATCATGTAATATGTTTGTTCTACATTGATGTCCATTATTAAATGACAAAATTGTTTAAAAATTCTTTAATTATTTTAATTGTTTGACCTGAGAAACCATTTTGCATTTTCAATGCATTTTGGAAATGGGTATTTTGCATTTTGCATTTTAAATGCTTTTCTAAAAACCATTTTGCATTTTGCATTTTCAAATGGAAAAGTTTTGACCCATTTCCATTTTGCATTTCAAATGGTTTTGGGTACCCATTTTGCACATCTCTGACTACAATGCAAATGTGCATTTTTGACAAGAAACAGTTATTTGTATTACTTTTGTGTTATGTTTATTTTACCTTACTATTTAAAAAAATCCAATGTTAATCCAAATTAACATAGAATAATTTCTAAAAAAAAATTAAATAAAAAAAAATATATGTAGAACATACTTTGCATACCCACATTGCGTCTGTACATTAGAGATGGCAATCGATCTGTTAACAACAGATTGTTAATCAGATGGACCGCCCTCTTTTGCACAGAATCAAGCAGTTTTATCAAATTTTGTGAGGCTCCAGCCCAGAGGTGGCTCCTAAATTCAATTCTAGAGTGCACTTGAGATTTGTATTGGGCTAGCAGCTGGACACTATGGAAGAATCTTCTAGCCCTATACATGACGCACAGTTTCTTAGAAGCCAGATTTAGTCAGCTAAAAAGTATTTACTAACTTTCACAATCAGTAATGTATTATTTTCAGCTTAAGTTTTGGCTGTAACCTTTAAAAAATATATAACTTCAATTTAAAACAGTTGTAAATGTAACAGAACAACATAATATCCCAGATTTACACCGAATAGGAGTAGGTACACATTATTTTTACTTACAAAACGACTCACATCGCAATAAGTAACGATATAACGTTATTCAATTACAATAATTGTGGCATTTAAATCAACTACTTATTGGCATTGATACGGCGATAAATATTTAACTATTTATACGGTGCTTGAAACAAGTATGAAGGTAATGCCTGTGGCCTTGCGGGAATATTCTGGTGGTTTGATTGTTTTTATATCAATTTTTTTTGTTGCCTTTTTTGAGTAACGCATTTAACTGGATTTTGACGAATGACCTTTTTAAAATATCACACACTATTCGAATTAACTAAGTTAATCATAGATATCAAAATTAATAGACTTGCCCTGACACGAAATTTGGGCATCATTTCGACGAGCTGGAGGCAAGCCACGTGACCAGTTTTTGGCACCAGGAGGGTTAGAGAATGCTTTGAATAAACTATGACATCAGTCGTGCATTGACTCTCGAAGATTGCGCATTGAAATAATCAGACGATGTGCAGAAAAGTAAAGTTCGCTAAGGTAAAGCAACGGTTTGCAGCGCAGTCCATTGTGGAGCTTTTCTGCGCAAGGTCGGAATGTTCGTAAAAGCGACGCTAAAAATGAGTGAGAATAAATTATAACACATTTGTAGAAATGTCTAACTAAATAGTGCAAAAAAATATTGGGGGTAGATTTTACCCATCTGAAATAAAACCCGCCTTTTACACTAATAATAATTTAGGTAAATACTTAATTAATACTAAAGATAAAGACGACAAACTAAGCCACTCGGGCATATATAAACTTAATTGTAATGATTGTTCTGCTTTTTATATCGGAAAAACGGCCCGGAATGTCAACTTAAGAGTAAAAGAACATATACGATGTTTAAACAATAATGCCTTTTCAGAATTCGCGAATAATTTAATAGGATCTAATCATTCATTCGATAAAATCTCTGAAACTAAAATATTGCATAAAAATGGATCTGGAATTAGATTAAACAACTTAGAAGCCCTTGAAATAAAAAAAGCAGTTAGTAATAATTTAAATATAATAAATAACCAAATTAATTTATCTGATAGTCCCATATTAAATTTATTCCGCCGCTGAAACTGTTATTTCCTCCCCCCCCCCTCCCTCCTCCTCGTCCTTAATAATTTGTCTCCACCTTTTCTATTTTGCATCTCTTTCTATCTGTTTTGTATCTCTTTCACTCATTGTTTTCATTTACCTATATATATGTGCCTGTATCTAATTAGCTTTAGTTGATATTTAGCCCTGATGAAGCTTGGGACAAGTGAAACCCGGTTGGCTATCGTTTTTGATTCAAAAATAAAGTGGTGTCTTACTAAGTGTATTTTTTTTTCATTCAATATGTCACACCCCAAAGTATTTGCTTCCTTCGAAAATATTTATTAATAGTAATGGTATTTTTATGAATTTCCCAAGACTTCAGGAACTCATTATGATGTATGATTGTAAATTAAGCAAGGAGTGTGTTCCAAGAGAGAGATTATGGTGGTCTATCTTTTTTTCCCTAAACAAGAGGAAGGTCAATGCCACCATGAAAACCACCCCTATCCTCTTTTTCCACTCCTATATGCAGAGTAAAGCCCGCGCAGGGTGCTTCAGCTGGTTTATGTGTGGGTATTTCTATGATGCTGGATAGGATACTGTGTGGACGGATCTAAGAGACTTATTTTAACAAGCCAGCAGGAGCTCATGATTTTTTAAAATAAACAAAACCATCATCATTTCGCAACGTCACAAGGAAAATTTTGTAAAAATTCATACAATAAAAAACAAGCCATTGTACTTGTTTGATATGGTGTATATTGTTCAGTAAAAAAATTACTAGGGCGATGCCGGATAGTATTATTATGTGATAAGAGCCATTTCTTTGTATTATTTATTAAAAATATTTGTTTGACGACTGGCTTTGAACCCGTCAACTCTGCCCAAGGCCAAAACTCTTAAATACTAGTTGCAACGAACTCGTCAGATTTATTTACACGTATATTTTACTTCTATAGCTTATTTTAATTCTATTCATATACCCATTACTAGTAAGTATGTAATTTAGCAAATTTATAATAAATCCTATTACGTACTTATAATTGTTGCCCATAATATAATTGTTGGCCCAGCGCCTCAGTGAGTTACTAATTACTTTTACGCTTGTTTTATATACATACTAGTCTGCGAACAGTAACAGACTTCGCGTAATGTTGGTTGTTCAGATTTCACAGCTCGTGCGCTGTATAATAAAAAGGTAGTATCAAACACGACTACCATATCTTGTTAGGATTGACATGATTAGGAACACACAAACAAATTTACATACAGACGAAATGCAAAGTGGTCGAGATGAAACAGGACTTAACTCATATAATAAAGAATATCTATGCGAGTTAATTTCATATTGTAACACACTTTTATTAATTAATGAATATATAGAGGGTGGTGACAGCTATTGCTTTGGCATCTGTGCTGCGGTATTTAGGGGGTTACGCCTCATATATTTAACGAAATCGTATCGATCAAGATTTGGTGATCAAGCAGGCAATTTCGACAAGGCAAAGGTACTTATAAAAATCATTATGATAAAGGTATAAACAACGAACGGGAAAACAAAAACATCACGTGTCACAACTCGCAAATAACAGTGACAGATCCTTTCATGATTGTGATCCATGGTTATGTTCAAGTTGTTTCCTTGACGATTTAGTATCGTCCCAAAATATTATTTCTTCTGTATGAAATCGTAAGTTTAACAATAATGATCCCTTGAAGCGCAGATTTTTCATATGGGTCCCGATGTGGGGATCGTTATGAAAAAGAATGTCGTATAAAGTGCGTATAAGACTTTGTTTCAGTCAAGACTTAAATCTAACGGGATAGTTTGTAAGGATGGAAACCTATTGACCTAGAAGGTCTCAGAGGTCAATCATCACTCCGAAGTGATCAACAATCATGATTCACGAGCCATCAGTGACTAATAATTCGTCAGTAAGTACCCTTACAGGTACAGGTAGGTTCACAGCAGAGTCAAACGTGTTCTCGAGAAATATAATATTATGTAAAAATGCTGTTTAAGGCAGGAAGATTATTCATGTCGTTATTGTTGTCGATCATATTAGAAACACTAATTTATGTTTTCGGTGCATGGGTGATGAGAAATACTCATGCGTAATGTGTACAATTATTCAAGTTCATTTATTTTCAAAATTTTTAATTTCAAAATTCCTGCTTAGTGCGTAAAAATATTAGTTCGTTGAACTTTTAATTTTTAAAATTGGAACTGACGTTACAAATCATAATATCAGACAAGCTATAAAGTAGGTACAAAAATATTTTTAAAAGTAATAATAATTCTTTATCTGAAATGTGTATTTCTTTTGTTTACATTTTTGACAGATATAAATCTGAATAATGATTTTTAAAGAATACAAACGTTGTTTATTCGAATTGTAAATTTCTTATCATGTCTTATTAATGTTCAAATGTGTATACTTTCAGCTTCATAAAATCATACAATTATAATATCCCGTGATTTTTCACAGATCTGCGCTAGTACAGCGCCCTTGAGGTGTTTTTGCACAAAAACGGCGCTATACAAGTCATCCAAGTATTATTATTTTATTATTACACAAATAAAAATAAACCATTTGTCTCTAGGCCTCAGAAATGGCTAATTATTAATGTACCAGCTACAATTAAAATCAAATTCGGAAGGGTGTAAGTACAGGATTTACATTTGGTTATATTGAAGGCCATGAAAATAATACTTTACTTAAATTTGAGCCCTTCGAAGAAAAAATGTTCTGTTTGTCCGGTTTTTTCCACTCAAGTTTAAGGCCGCTGCGAAGGTCTAATATTATGTCGGGTTATATATAGATACTTTATAATAATGGTGCCACGTAATCGCGTATGTGCTAATGAATATAAATGCATACGGATCGCTAATAACCGCTGGCCAACTGGCGATAATACGGAAATTGACTGAGGCCTTCGGTAATAATGGTGCACTTAGGCCAATTAGAAAAACCACACCCAATATACATGATACTTCTACAAGTCGACAAGGTTATGGTGTTTTGCTGAGCCGGTTTTGAAACCCCCTGAATATGTAATGAATATGAATATATACATTTGTAGAACATACATGTATAGAACAGCTATAAGTTATGTACATTACCTACTACATTTTAGCAAGGATAAGCTGCGACTCATTCAAAGTATTTTCTTCTAGTTAAAGTTATGAAAATTACCTAAATTCTGTCTTGAAAAGAAAACAAATGATTTTGGCTGTTCAAGAGTCGAAAATTTTTCACGTTCTTTTTAATTAAAATTAAATATTTCACAGGTCTTTTTTAGTAATATTAAGTTTTTCATGTTTTTTGTGAATTTTTATAGGCCTTTTTTATTAAAGCTATTTTTATTCAAAGCCTTTTTAATTGCAAATTGTTACTTCTAAGTCTTTTTAACTAAAATTGAGTTTTTCAGATATTACCCATTTTGCATCAATATTAAGTTTTTCATGGGCTTTTTTGATTACTTTTAAGTTTTTAATTAGCCTTTTTCACCATGTTCCTCATTTTTTTTAAGTTTCTTTGATTAATATAAAGTTTTTCTAAGGCTCTATAAAATCATACTAAGTGTTTCATAGACCTTTTTAAATAATATAAAGTTTTCATAGGCTTTTTTAATGAACATTAAGTTTTTCACTTGCACTTATATTGATTATATTAATATCAAACACTTTATCTGTAAATTATTTCCCAAAATTTTTCAGATATTTTTTTCAAATTTTATTTGAATTAAATTATATTTATTTTTACATTTTTAACTTGCACCGCCCTGTATAATATGGCCTAATATAATCTAAAAAATCTACATAAGGAATTTTAATTTAATCAAAGCCTATGAACAACCCACCTATATCGGAATACCTGATTATGTTAAAGGCTTTATTTTCAAGTTAAATGTCAATCAATCAGTCAACTTAGAATACATTATTATTAATTTAATAATATTAAACAACCTAATGTTTATTACATTGTATCGAGGTAAGTGAAAATCTAAAGACATCAATTAAAAAAATAAATAAATTAACAATATAATTATTAAAAAAAATTACTGGCATATTAACTGCCCAGTTTCAAAATACTTTTTACGTGATATTTTTCTTGACGAATAGCTGAAAAAAATTGATCCATCATAAATGTATATTATGTCGTTATTTACATCAAAACAATATTGCTTGAGATCGGAACGATACTGTAATCGGAATAATAAAAACACACTGTAAAAGGAATACTAGACAAATAGCTGTGCAAATTTCTTGACGCCACAGATGGTATTTAGTATTGATTACCTCATATCCACAATTTCGCTGTGTGGAAGGTCTTTTTAAGGGGAAGAAGGGGGTTTTAAAGAACCTATGTTGTAAAAGGGAAAAACACAAAGTCCGACTAATCATTTGATAGCCGAGCTGTTTTGATCTTAAGAATGAGTAACAAATGTTAACTGTGTACACATGTTAGGCGCGTGTTTGGCGTGTTTTCCGACTTAGCACATTGGGATCAATGATCTTAGATCCTCGGAGCATCTTCCATTGAAATGTCGGTAGAACGAGGACAGCATTTTCACCTGACGCCTGGGTACTAAATATTGCACTTCATTTGTTAAAATAGGGTAATCTATCAAATAGGGGAATCTATCAAATAGGGGAATCTATGAAATAGGGGAATCTATCATACAGGGGAATCTATCAAATAGGGGAATCTATCAAATAAGGGAATCTATCAAATGGACGAGCCCGTTTCTGCACAGACTCAACTTTGCACGCAGAGGACACCAGGATATTAAAAAAAAACACTGCAAATTACATGATATACAATTATTACTAAATTATCTTCCATCACTATAAATATGAAAAATTTCATTGATTCATTTTATTTATTTAAGATACATATACAGCTAACCCATTGGGCGCATTTTGCACCCGTGTTATAAAATTAATTATAAAAAAACCCTAATATCATAGAACTTCCTTCTTCTTCTGGCGCTAGTAAAATTAGATCGTTAATGTTAATGTTAATTGTAAGTTTCTACATATGTAAATATTTATGTCATTAAGATAGTATATATATTGGCGGTCCGTTTGATAGATTCCCCAATCTTAACAAACGGACTGCAATCTTTAGAGCACAGGCGTCAGGTAGGTATGCTGTCCTTGTTCTATCGGTATAACAATGGAAGATGCTCTGAGGAACTAGCGTCATTGATCCCTTCGGCACCGGTGCGTAGTCGGAATACACGCCAAACGCGTGCCCAACATTTGTACACGGTTGACATTTGTCACACAAGAACGGGTCGCTTCTACGATTCGTCCTTAAGTTCAACAGCTCGGCTGTGGAACGAACTGCCGGCCTCTGTGTTTCCTCCCTCCTACAACATGGGACTCTTCAAGACCCATGTTCACTCCTTCCTCTCCACAAAAAGACCCTCCACACAGCATCCCCAAAGATGACATAGGCCCTGAGGGAAATTATTTTCCTCAGGGCCTCCTGTGTGGAGTTAATATAAAAAAAAAACAAAAAAAAAATATATATTACTTACGACTAAGGCCTATAGTCGTAAGTCACTAGATTTTAATTAGCCAAATATTATTATTAATATTGTTGAGAAAGTTAAATATCTTGTAAGAACAAATTTTTACTTCAGTACATATTGTTAATCTATAAAATAATTAATGGCCATACATTAATTGAATTTATAAGAAAAGATGAAAACCTTCAGCACAAACACACATGAAACCTCTAAAAGAAATTAAGGCGATGCCATACGTAGTAGTGCAAAATCATGTGTTTTTGGTTTGAAAATTTGGTTGCCTAGAAATGTTTCGGATGCTTTAATTAAATACTGCGATTAGAATACATCTTGGCCTTTGAAATAATCGAGTATTTTTTAGATAAGTCTTTTTATAAGCCCACAAAAAAATAGTGTATAAGGCCTATGAAAACTGCTTTAAAGTTCAAAATCTCCTACTTACCAACCCATTTTCGGTTATGATTTTATTGTATAATGTGGCAAATTAAGTTATTTATAAAATGATCGAAAAAAAAATTAAATATTTATGCCTGAACATCCACAAAATAAAATAAAAGGCACTTTTTGGCCATGTTTTTTTCTTGCATAAATCAAAACAGGTGGATGGTGTTAAGCGGGAATTTAAGCCTTATCTCCATCTACGTAAGGTGTGTTATTGATAGCGACTAGATTCAAAATATTACACGACGTAGTGCATCGCCTTAAATAAGACTATTAAAAAAAACCGCAGGATATACAAAGCAATGAAGATATTTGACGAATTACAATAAGAAAAATAATATAAATTAAATTAAGGACGAGTTTTTTTAGAGTATTTGAACAATTCTTCAAATTTCAAAGTTAATTTTAGAGTTTTGTAAAAAAAATTATTTCATTTCTGACAAACAACTAGCCTTTAATGATATAGTAACAGAACTTCAATAGGACTTGTTACGTTGAAATTTGATGAATTGTTCAAATTCTTTGAAGCAACCTATCCTAAAAGAAAACAAACAAATGTAAATTAAAATGACGAAAATATGTGATTAATTAAGAAAACGGCGCTTTATAAATTAGCCAAATATTAAAGATAAATATGTAACTATTTGATATATCACAAATAAAAATTAAATTAAAATAAATATTACTACTACATTTATGAAATCTCTCTAATTTTTCAACAAATAAATTAGATAATAAAAAATATCGACAATATTTGTTTTTGAAAGGCAATGATCACATATCCAACAATAATATTACCCCGTGATTTACCACTGGTCTGCGCTGAGCTGATTGCGAGCAATTATTTGATAACCCACGTCATATATTTAAAAAAAAACGCGTTACCCATAATTGTATCACCTACATAAATATCTCCTCCGTTACACGTAACACGAATTGTTTCCCAAGTACGCGTCACTTGTACAAAGCATATTTGCAGTTAGGTACTATGTAACATACACTTAGGTAATTTATTGCTTGTAGAAATGTCAACGGAATTAATATTATGTGACAGAAAGAATGCTATAAAATTGCGATGACGTAGATTACTTGACTTTGTGCACGGATGTGTAAGTAACGTTAAATGAAATTAACAAAAATAGATTCATCATGAAGAAACAAAGTTGATTGTTTTACGGCTGATTTTGCCAATCAAAGCGGATTAATAGCCGAGCTTACAAATGCGTCAGATTATCACTAAGGAGTCGCGGCACAATCCTCTACTATAACTTGCAAGTGTTGCATAATTTTCTCACTATAATGAATGTTATGAATATGAATAATTCAAATTTTGTCAGATTATTCGTAACTTGAGAATTCTTGAAAGTTTTTTTTTCACTTTTACGTAAGACGTTTAAAAATCTTTAAGAAAATGTGCGCATGTTATGGTTTTGATACTCTCAGTATCCCTCTGGTGAAAGTTCATCACTATTCAGAATTGATAAATGTTGTTTGATAATGCTTCAGCCGTGTTTGGTGAGCAGATCTGAATAGCCAGGTATTTTCCCATCTTCCTATTCCCGATCCCCTTCCCCAACCTTTTAGAATTTACTCAAATTGGAAACGCCATAGTCTCACTGGCTCCAGTTAGTAGAGAGCAGTTGGTACTCTTGTGCGATATTCACATTAATTTGCATTAATATATTTGTATCAATCAAATACGCGTGATTTTATTTTATACCCATATTATATAGATATCATTTGTGACAGTTAAAATCATGAATCATGCTTATTTTGAAAAACAGCGCCATCTGTTGGACAAACATGTTTTTAATAGAGCGCCATCTGTTGGACGTCACAGCAACACGTACTATTGTTTATCTTTGTGCACAGACAGACTGAACCACAGCAACGCGTGGCGGGGTATAAGCTAGCTGAAGTCCTCGGTGTTGCCCGGGCATTACCCGAGGTAGGAAAAAAATTATAGTGTAAAACCAGCATTAGTCCAAAAGTGACACAAAAATAGTATCCTGCTTCTAATCACGGATTTAAAATGACACAAAAATAATATCCCGCTTCTAATCACGAATTTAAAGTGACACAAAAATAATATCTCGCTTCTAATCACAGATGTAAAGTGTCATAAAAATAAAATCCCGCTTCTAATCACGGATGTAAAGTTACACAAAAATAATATCCCGCTTCTAATCGCGGATG